>NC_056730.1:929421396-929518896 GCF_019279795.1 Protopterus annectens
GGGATATTGTCAGTTCACATAGAAGCTGTATACTTGGCTTTGGGCAGTGCTGTTTTAACCATTGCAGCAGTAATACCAGATGCCTGACAATCTACTGGTATTGTGATTGGTTCTTTGGGGGGAGAGGGGTAAAGTTGGTGCTGAATCTGTCGGCAGGTGTATTGACAATATATGTTGGCTCGGTATAGGAGGTACCATTGTGCAGTAGCTCAGAGCAAATCTGGATATTGCCATGGAGAATCATTACATAACTATAGAAGGCTTTGTGGTTGGCTTTACTATCTGCTACAATTCTGTTTTCATAGCTAGCTTTAGAGGATTTGATGAGGGACCTCAACTTTTTGTTGAGGGTAATAAGGGAGTTTTTCCAGTCTTGGGACTTCACCTTATCAGTTTCCTCCTTCTGTTGTTGAGTTTGTTTATGGCAGGTGACTACCAGATTGGTTTCCTTTTTTTTGGGAGGAGAGTGTCTTGGTTCTATTGGGTATGGGGAGCTCCATGCATTTGTGTATATGTTTGTACAGTGCATTGGTGTATGATTCAGCAGTCGTGCAACTATTCTCCATTTGCATGGGTGCCGTGAATTTAGCCACCTCTGTTTTTAGGAGCCCAAAGTTAGCTTTGGAGAAGTTTTTCATGGTGGTTACCTTTGTGGGGAGGGGGATGTGGATTTCCAAGGTGATTAGTTTGTGGTTGGATCTAACCAGGGAGGAGTTGACTATTGATGTAGAGCAACGGTCGCCCATGTTAGTAATGACCAGGTCAAGGACGTCGCTACCTCTACCTCTAGTGGGGGTAAGAACGAGCTGGTCTATGGCATTGGAATTAACGAATTCCAGGACATTGGGCAAGTGTATTGGTACATGAGTAGTTTTCCCAGTTTATGGAGGGGTAGTTGAAGTCGCCCAGTATGCGAGTGTTAGGTTGGACCCTAGTGTTCTCCAGGGTGCTTAGGAAGGTGGAGTGTGAGTCTTGAGACATGGTTGGAGACCTATAACAGGCTATGACCTGAATCGCTGTCTTACCCCAGTGTTAGCTACACCTGAAGTATCTCTGATGTGTTATGTTGGACTACCAGTCTGGAGGGATGCGCATCCTTTATGAATATGGAAACACCACCACCTTTGGAGCTTCGGTCCAAGTTCAGGAGCCGAAAGGTGTGGAATGAGTTATAGCCTGGTAGTGCAGGGGTGCTTTCTGCTGCCTTGAACCAAGTCTCTGTTACAGCACAAATGTTGATGTTCTCCATTTTAAGGGGTGCTTCGAGCGAGTGCATTTTGAGAATTTAGACTTCTAGCATTGAGCAGCATGACCCTCAGATTGCATTTGTTTGTAGCTGTTATGGTGGTAATTTGGTCTTTGGAACACCGCCTAAAAAAAGGCACTATAGGGGTGGCAGTCTTGGCCAGTATCTGGAAGCCCAGGAGTGACAGATGCAGTTTATCTCTGGCAAAGCTTCGAGGTCTGTCAGTCATGTCATCCCAGGCAGACGGATACTGGATCCCCTTAGAATGACATCAGAAACTTAGCCAGTTGTTGAAATCAATCATTTTCTGATTGTATTGTGGTATAATTCTGGGTGATGGTAGGATGCTGCTCAGGGCTAGGTTCAGTACTTGCGTATTATCGCAACCACATTTGCAACATGCGATAAATCTTCATGACTCAAAGTATGCCTGTTAACTCTAAAAGGTTGAAAAGAATGGTCTGGATGCACCATAAAGCAATAAATAATTTATTCCACAGATAAATACAAGTGCTTTCACCCGGCCGTAGTGCTGGGCTTTTTCAAGTAAAAACAAACACAAACAAAGACCCGTATAAATACTCTTCCCTTAAAAAAGGCGCCAAAAATCCCCTAAATAGACATTTACATACATTACTGTAAAAGTGAACTGCATAACAAAGTGCAAAGCACAAAAATATATTTAAAAATGTAAGTATATATGTTTAAAATATTACATTGTTTTCCATTCATAAAATGCATTGGTATAACCTACCCAAGGTAATTTGACCATGTATTGTGGTTGCCCAGAAAGAACAATATAAGTTTATGCGGGTGGCTAAGGGAAAAAACAAGAAGAAAGGGAAAGTATAACAGTTGATGAAGATGGGTTAACATTAACTTATAAGGGCTTTAAGATTTTCAATTTATGTGGGATTGAAATTAAACCAGAACATTTCCATCTGTTCATTAAAGGTTTTAAGTTTGTCCCCACTAGGGGCTTAGATATTAGTGATGCTATCTTTGAATTAAAGCATTTTGTTAGAAAAAATAATTTTTCCCTTATCTTTGAGCAACAACCTACCACTAAGGATGAGAACTTCAAACAGACAAGTACATATAATCCACCTTTGCATCCAGTCATACAGGTATTTGAAGCTAAATATACTGCTGATATTTATCAACTGAGTATGGACAAAAAAGAAAGAAAAAATTTGGTTACCCACCAAACTTGACCTCAGGAGAAAAATGAATTTTAGATGAATTGTGTCGGGACAAAGAAATTCGAATTATGAAACCAGACAAAGGGGGAGGGGTCATGTCAAAGGAAAAAAAAACTTCAAAGACCAATACATGTAAGGTTCAGTTAAGGCACTTTAATTTACTTGCAGCAAGGAGACAAAAACATGCAATACAAGGATTTGTCTAACTACTAACAGGAAGTATGTTCATTCTTGTACTGTTTTACAAGACATGGCCTTCTAAGCTGACGTAATCAAACACAACTTTAAGCATTGTACTACAGCAGGTGTTTTTCTGCTGACATGACTAGATTTGTGAGAAACTTTTCAGAAAAACAACCTGGCCTTGGTGGCCAGTACTTCGCTTACAAGCCTCTATTGTACAGTGTTACATTTCAAGGTACTCTTCTAATACAGATACAAGCAAATGCTGATTGCAGTTCATATTTTCAAGCAGGCTTTGTCCTAATTATCTGTTACTTCTACAACTGTGTACGTTCTCATAGCACAGCGGAACTTCTTGTCTAAGTTTCATATAAGCAGTATTGTTCTATTCATTATTTTCCTAACGCAAGCAGAAATCATCTGCTTCTCAGTAAATTTCCAAGGCACAAGCAAGATTTAGCTGACAATACAAGGTCAGAAAGCAACTGCAGTTTGTACAGATTTATGCAGTATGAAATAGAATAAATGTGTTAACTCTTTTAGGCTCTGAATGCACTAAGCATATTACTAATACACACACTAATACATATTTTTCTAACATTTTCCCCGTATTAATACTTTTATTCTACTTTCAGAATAAGCATAAACAGTGTGTTTTCTTCTCCTAATCTCTTCCACTCAGGATTTGCAGTTAAGAGGGTCATTCAGTTTAAACTTATGAAAGCATTTTCACTCTTTTAACAGTTCTTCAAACTCAGTACTTTGATATAAGGTTTCAGAAACTGACATGTCTGTAAAGTCTTTAATCAGTCTTTTCATGCAGGGGATACCACAACAAACACATACTCCTAGTAGGAGCATACCTACACAAATGGCAATCAAGATGTTCATTAGGATGGTACCCCACCCCCCAAACCATTTCTGGAAAAAGTCCGTCAGTGGGTTTGGGCCTGGTTTGGTCATGGCCGACACTTGCTGAATCACCTCAAGATGATTGTCTATCTCGTGTTTATGGTCAGGAATATACGAACAGCATTCTTCTTGGATTAAAGCGCATGTACCACCTCGCACGTACCACCTCTTTCCACTAGGGTGAAGTCAAGAGCCATACGGTTTTGGAGCACTACAGTTCTCATAGCATTCAGTTCATCAGTCACCAATTCGAGAGCAGAAAAAGTTGCATTGCTCATTACTTCGAGATGTTTCGACAGTTTTCTCAGCTCCCAGATCGATTTCACTGCTCCATATGCTGGTAATATGCCTGCCCACGAAATAACGCTATCACTCAAGTCCATGGGTGTCTGTCCTTTACCTAGAGAGTGATGGTCTTTCCAACGCGCGTCGATTCGTCCCACAGGATTCTCAGGTTTCTTGATGACCTCTCGGACATTTCGAATTTTTCCATGAGGCAAAACTGCAGTTTGTTGTATGGCCAGGACCAGGTAACCCAAAAAACAACTGCCGGACCAATTCTCAGGTAACCATTTGTATGCCTTTCTGCCACATACAAAATAACAGTCCTCTACTTTAGTAGTAACCCTGCTATGAATATACACTTGCCCTGCATGAAACATTTTTCTATCAGTTATAGACAGTTGTTTATAAAGAACAGAATTATGTTCTACTTCATCAAGTGTTTTATGCATCAATCCAAGAAATGAATCATAGTTTGTATTACAATAAAGATCTACTTTGTTTTCTTTAGTATAACATCTATAAGGAACAGTCACATTGCAATTGCTCCAACCCACAACCTGGCCTTGGTGACCAGTACTTCGCTTACAAGCCTCTATTGTACAGTGTTACATTTCAAGGTACTCTTCTAATACAGATACAAGCAAATGCTGATTGCAGATCATATTTTCAAGCAGGCTTTGTCCTAATTATCTGTTACTTCTACAACTGTGTATGTTCTCATAGCACAGCGGAACTTCTTGTCTAAGTTTCATATAAGCAGTATTGTTCTATTCATTATTTTCCTAACGCAAGCAGAAATCATCTGCTTCTCAGTAAATTTCCAAGGCACAAGCAAGATTTAGCTGACAATACAAGGTCAGAAAGCAACTGCAGTTTGTACAGATTTATGCAGTATGAAATAGAATAAATGTGTTAACTCTTTTAGGCTCTGTATGCACTAAGCATATTACTAATACACACATTAATACATATTTTTCTAACGGGTCATATTAGTGAATGCCTTAGATTATTCAAGTAAAATATTAGAGATGCTGTATGATAATAGTATCTATGTTCCAGTTTCTATTAATGAGATTAATATTTCTTATAGGAAAATTGATATGGTTATTGAAGATTTATTATTAGACAATAGTTTAGATCCCAAGGTAGGTGGGATCTTGCAAAACAAAAAACCTAGAATAGCATCTTTTTTCGGCATTCCTAAGATTCACAAAAGCACTACAGACCCCCCTTGTAGGCCCATAGTAGCTGGTGAGGAATCCAAAACTTACCCCATAGCTACTTTCCTGGACTTTCCTTTAAAACATTTAACAAAAGATTATGAACATTTATTGAAAGACTCCTGGGATTTCTTGGACAGTTTAACTTCTACCACAGTCAGTTGTGAAGACTATTTTCTGACCATTGACGTAGTTGACCTTTTCTCCTGTATCCCAGTGGAAGTAGGGTTAGATATGTTTATGGAACTTTTGGGTGAGAAATGGTCCACCTTGTAAGGTTGATGTAGATGCTCTGGTGGAACTTATGAGAGTAGTATTGGAACATAAATTTTTATTACTTTGAAGGGGAGACATTTAAACAGATCAAGGGTGTAGCTACGGCGGCAGCATGTACCCCCATAACACATCAAACTTTACAGACGTTTCCTGGATGACATTTTTGTCATATGGGAAGGTCCTGTGGAACTTGTGGTCCCCTTTATTAACTACTTAAATTCTACCACAGAATTTCTGAGGTTCACTTATAAATGGATCCTAACAAAATGGACTATTTGGACGTTAGGATAGAGAAATTTGAGGGTAAGTTAAAATCCAAAATGTACCGTAAAGATATGTTTAGTAACTCATATCTTCCATATTCGAGTGCACACCCCGGAAGCAAAAAAGACGTATATTAAAGGGTCAGATGGTCAGGGCGGCAAGAATGACCTGAGAAAGATATGACTTTTTATCTGAGACTAGATTGATTTCAGATTTTTTTAGGGACAGAGGATATCCAGAAGAATTAATAGTCGAAACAGATTTGGAAATTATAAATGGATGGGGTGATAAATATGTTCCTTTGTTAGGTAACACCCAACACTTTTCAAAGACAAAAAATGATGCTGAAAACAACTTTGGGAGAGCATTAGTGGTTCAGTATAATAGTTTCTCTGGTGAAGTTAGAAGGATTTAGAAGGATTGTAGAATCTAACTGGCAGATGTTAAAACACAATCAAGAAATTGTGGACAGAGTAGGTAGTTCACCTTGCTTTGTTTACAAGACAGGGGTTAACTTGAAGAAACTGTTTGAAATGAACAAAAAGGTAGTCACTAAAGATTCAGGGTTAGGGACTAATAAATGTGGTAGGTGCCCTTATTGTAGATACATCATTGACAAAGAGCAAATTACTTTAGAAAATAGTATGAACAGTAGAATCAGTTTTGTGAGGGGGTAATTGTCAGACTAGGGGTATTGTTTACTTAGCTGTTTGCAGGGATTGCCCCAGTTTTTATGTAGGCAAATCTGAGAGGGCATTAAGTAAAAGAATATATGAACACACGTATAGTATTAGAAAGAAAAATGTGAACAATGCACTTTATAGGCACCTGCAAGCTGAAACCACACACAATGGGTTTAGGTTTGGAATTCTTGAACAAGTAGTACATGACCCTAGGGGAGGGGACTGGGAAAACTGGTTGTGTTGTAGGGAGACCTACTGGCAGATTAAACTGAATGCAACCAGTTACCCAGGGATTAATGATCAAATTTCAATCAAACCTTATTTAATTAAAAAAGCAGAACGATTTTAGCCACCCACATAAACCTATATTATTCTTTCTGGGCAACCACAATACATGGTCCAATTACCTTGGGTAGGTTATACTAATGTATTTTATGATTGGAAAATAATGTAATATTTTAAACACATATACTTATATTTTTGTGCTTTGCACTTTGTTATGCAGTTCAGTTTTAGAGTAATGTATGTAAATGTCTCTTTAAGGGATTTTTTGGCACCTTTTTAAGGGAAGAGTATTTATACTGGTCTTTGTATGCGTTTGTTTTTACTTGAAAAGGTCCAGCATTACGGCCGGGTGAACGCGCTTGTATTTATCTGTGGAATAAATTATTTATTGCTTTCCGGTGCATCCAGACCATTTTTTTTCAGTTACCAGTTTTATGGTCTGTGTTCTCCATGTTTTGCTCGTTAACTCTAAAAGGTTGCTGTAAAGTGTTAACTTCTATTGTGGGATATTGTTAATGGGTTGGAAGAGGAATAAGGGGAACATTTCTGTTTGTATGTAGCATCCTTTACCCACATCAGGTCATGAATAATGTGATCAACATGCCTGCTCCTTGTCAGTGTGGTCAAGAATGATGGTTATTTTATTGCGGAACATGTTTAATGTGTACTAGTCTGGGTGGGAAACAAACTTCATACAGTAACTGAAGTATGGGAAAAAATTAACACACGGCACTTGCAATCATGGCAATAACTTACAGTTTGTACATTGCAACTGTAAGCAGGAAAGCGTACATTCACACTCCTCCTACTCTGGATCAGAAACCCTGCATTCCTAGTTCTGATCTTACCAAACATAAGCTACTGAGGAGTGTACGGGGGTGAGTTGTGGTCACCAATAATCATGACAAGTACATTTGCCTGTAAGGAGTACATTTCACAGGTTTTGAAAAGCGGTGCTTCTCTTGTTCAGACCATGGTGAGTTGGATGACTCGTAGCATTAATGATGACTGTAAAGCAGCAGTCATGTGTACTTCGGCCAAGGGCGCTATCTGCAAGCAGCAAATTTGTCATATTTCCTGTTCGTATGTGCAACACAATGTGACCCAAAACTGATGAACAGTTTACAGTACCCTTCTTCCGTTAACGGACATAGTTTTGTGGAAAACAGTGTAAAGTATGCCATCTCCAAAAAGTGGTTGCGATAATACGCAAGTACCCTAGGTCATACCCACCTGGGCTACATAATCCGAGAGCTCCTCCATGTCTCTCTCTATGTAGTCCAAGGAGGTACATTTCAGGTCATTCACACCCACATGTACAGTGACAGAGTCATATTTGTACCTGTTGTTGAGAATCGGCAATCTGATTAATAGAATTGCAACTCTCAGTTGGTCTTTAACATTAAGTTCCAGAATTTTTTTGTCGACAAACTAGGTTAAGAACCTAAGTTTCCTTTAAAACAGAAAGGAATATTAAAAGAATGTTAGAATTGTCCTTAATGTAAAGGTTCCACACTGGGTATGTCAAAATTTGGCAACTGTTCACAATGGCAGTATATTTTGAGGTGTCTGAACTGACTCTTAATGTATTTTTCAGCAGGTATTAAATGCTCAGGACACCACAGTTGCCAAACGTCTGGTCGGATGTGTTTTAGTAAATGTAAACATTACTAGATGGGTAGCGAACTGGCTCACTGACAGGAAACATAGTTTCAAAGTGGGTGACTTCACCTCTAGCAAAAGGCCAGTCACCAGTGGCAGACCACAGGGTTCTGTGCTGGGCCCCTTACTGTTGGGAATTTATTGCTCAGAAGTCTAGGCAAACTTAGATGGCTTGTGGCTGACCATTTTCGCTGACAATTGCTAATTGGGAGCAATCACGGAGTCCTACAATGATGTCAATATACTGCAGACAAGGTTAATGCAGACAAATGATTGGTGCCAAAGCCAGGGATTAAAGCTAAATGCAAAAAAATGGATTATTATTCCCTTTGGGAAAGTTGACATCCCTGCTTATTACATTATAGACAGCAACCCTTCTAAGTGTAGTCCCAGTGGTGCATGATCTGGGTACTCAGGTTGATAGCAATCTGAACATTGACCAACATGTATCCACAGTAGTAAGGAAATCCTATGTGGCACATCTTATAAGTAAAGGAATTGCATCTAGATCCAAGAATGTTATAATTCTATTATACTCAGCCCTCATCAAACCAATAATTGAGTACAGTGCTCCCTTTTACATGTATCTCACCAAACACCTGCTACAGTTGGAGAAACCACAGAGGTTTCACACCAGGAAATTACAGGGTACACAAAATAAGTCTTATGCAGAAAGACTGAAAACCTCATCACTATATTCTTTGTCCTACAGGTTGCTAAGGGGTGACCCGTGCCTGGCTTACAGGGCATTCTCTAACCCAGCCCTGTTGTAAATGCTGCACATTTGTAAATCAAACTGCAGGAGGGTCAGAAGCTCCAGGGATCTTAACCTTGCCTCTGACATGAACATGCCATGCTGGAGAGGTATATACATCTCCCATAGAATGTCACTTCTCTGGAACAAGCTCCCAAGTCATGTGAAACAGAGCCCTTCCCTGACCCTTTTCAGATGCAACTTAGATCAATGGATGGGTGACTGCAAATTCACTGCTGGGGTGTGGTGCCCATGTCCCTCCTGGACAGAGGAAGCCGGTAGTAACCAACATAGAACCTTGCCTCTACGAACTTCACTTAGCTAACCACCGACAATTAGGTCAACTCAGGATAAATATACTTAAGCTTGTAAGGGCTCTGGGGCCATTAGTCTAGTGACCTGTTATGAACCTGTAAATCTTATAATGCTTTCTATGATGAGAAACCAGAAAAGCATTTCTCCCGTTCGATTCTCGGCTGGAGCGCCTTCTGTGTGGAGTCTGCATGTCCTCCCCGCGGTCGAGTGACACTAAAGACATGCAGGTAGGTGCGAGCATGAATGGGCGTCGGGCTGGCAACTCGGTACCGTAAAAATCCACTGCCAATCATGAGCGGACCGGAGTTTCACTGTGGCAACCCCTAACCTGGAAAAGCCGAAAGACTTTTATTACAATATAGCAAAAAAAAAAAAAAAAAACAGATTTTTAACAGTGCACTTTTTTAAACATTAAATAGCTTGTTTAAATTTTATTAAATTTTTGTTTTTCATGGTTGAGAAAGTCAACAAAGAACCAAGGGGTGGCTGGTGGGAGAATACATTACCCTGTAAAGAAGTTTTACACCACCTGGTTTAAAATATAAAATTTCCCAAAAAATATTCTGAATATTAGAGCAGCCAAAGTATGATTTTATTGGCATGATATTCTATTTACGTTTGTGTTTTTATGTAATATTTGTTTGTGCATATTTATACTGTGGTGGTGGTGCTGCGGTAGCGTTATTGCCTCACAGTTAGACATTGTCCGTTCGATTCTCATTCGGCCTTCTGTGTGGCGACGTGTGAATGGGCGTTCCTTCATTGAAGGTTGTGCGTTAGGCCCGGCAAGCCAGAACGTCAAAATCTACTGCCAATCATTAGTGGACCGGAGTTCTGCTGTGGCGACCCCTAACCGGGAAAAGCCGAAAGAAACAAACAAACAAATTTGTTTGTGCATATTTATTGTGATTATTGGTATTTAATGCTTTTAGTCATATGATTGGAATCGTGTTAGTTGTGCTTTTAATATGCAAGACAAGCAGCTTCCTTTTACTAGTTAATTCTTTCTGAATAAGTCAATTGTTAAAGGGGATGGTAAAGGTACTTAAAGGAGTGTTTATTCCAGTCTTGTGAATTTTGGTGGTTGGTATTCTGTGTTGGTGTTTTCTTTTTACTGACCACCCAGATTTAAAGTTGGTTTGCTAAAAGTCCAGGTAAAACTGGCATGCAGAGTGTGAATGCAGTTGTGTTAGACCTTTACCGTAGTGGAAAATATGACACCATCTTTGTGTTTCTAGAAACTCCTCCCTTTGTGGATTTCATCCGGGTTGGACATTAGCTATCATCTGAATTCTCTGAGTAATGAATATGTTCTCCATCCCTTAGCTGTATTGACTGTTTAGGTATTTGTACATTATTGTACATCTGCTAGGTTGCCTGCAGAGTGATTCACTGCAAGGTTTTACCAATGGAAATGTGAAGGAACCCAATTTAACCTTAATTCCACTTTAAAATGTTTTCCCAGCTTATTAGGAGGAAAGGGCACATAAAGTTGATTTGATTTTTTGAAAATCTTTCATCCTAAAAATGTGTGCTCCCATTTATCTTTTTTGTGTGTGTCCTATGCATCATCCTGTCTCCAGGATGCTAAAGATGAAGATAAAAGACCCATGGTTTCATAATTTCTTTTATGCATTGTTTTACAGAACGTTTGGCAGGATAGTGATGTTGGTAGGCAAGGCCACTCTGTCCTTAGTAAATACTGTGTAAGGTAGATATCACTTTTGGCTTTGCAGTTTCTTGCTGAAGTACCTGCTTGGAAGTACAGTGTTTATGAAGACAAGGAATTTCAAGGAGACCAGAAAAGTAGGGTTAGAGGGAATGCAGTTTTAAGGGATCAAATCTCAGGATGGGAGAATCGGTCTGTTGGGTGGCTTAAGATGGACTACCTGGAAAAAAAATCTTCATTGTTTGTAATCTAGCTAAAGTAAGCACAAAATGGAGACACAAACAGTGTAGAACTTTAACAGAAGAACAGAAAAAGTGACAGGTGTTTTTGAATTGCATGTATATCCACTTGCAATGAAGAAAGTTTTTCCCATTTGCATCAGCATATAACAGTTGTAGCACTTAGGAAACCTTCCACTAGGAAGTTGTATACTAACTTCTTGAGATGCCGTCACCACTTTCAGGGTAAATAGTACTATGTGGAACTAAAATGTTAATGGGATTGCTGCCGAGTGCTGAATGTGCAGGGATGGGTAAAATAGCAGTTGCTGATGCTACATAAGGATATTTTCCTTTTTCAGAGGAAGCTTTCGGTAGTGATTTGTCATTTCTAGCAGGAGGAAGAATGATGAAATCTGATGTTGCCTTTTCCATTTTGGTCTGATCTGTGGGTTATTGGATCCAGTGCCAGCTAAATTCCAAGACTTTAGCTCAGAAAGCTCCACCTCCTCTACCCATAACCTCCCACTTCACAAGAACTACCTCAAATCTAGTTTACTGCGGTGCGGTTATGGACATTAGCTCTGTCTTTCATTCCTTCTCTGTATCCTTTTTTGACAGGGTTTAATTGCTCCTCTACCTGCTTGTTTGATTGATGTTAATGTAGTATGTGTTTGTTTTATAGTTAGTGATAAGGTTTTTTTTTCAGTATTGTAGTAGGATTAGTGTAGGTGTGTTTCCTGCCTTTCGGGACTTGTATAGTTTGGTGTAGTTTGTTGTGTTGTTAGTCCTTTAGATTTCATGGATAAAGGCTTCAAGAAGTGTGTTTTTTTGCTTAGTAAGCTTCCCTCCCAGTATGCTCATGAGCATTGTGTGTACCGCCTCGGAGTCGCTCACCTTGAGCCCCCTTGTGCTGTTTGTGAGGACTTTGGTTCTTGTGCGGTTGAGAGGAGAGCCAAACTCATCCTTAAGGGTCTTCTTTCCTCAGGAGACTTGCAGTCAGCCTCCGCCAGTAAGGGTGAAAAGTTTGGTCAGAATCAATCTAAGGACCTCAAATCTTGTAAGGGAGATCATAAGCCTTCCCCTTCATCTGCAGTCTCTGGCAAGGCACCCTCCCAGACCATTAATGTTCTGAGCCTTTTTCTTGGGGTAGGGAGGGTTCTTTGGTATGGACTTTGTCCCCCTTTTTTCTGTGTACACCAATGGAGTTTTCCCCTGAGTCCTCCCCTTCAGCACCTTGGATCTGAGCTTCCCTAGATTGGACTATCAGGCCAGGTCTTTTACCCAGTTGATGATCTTCCAAAGCCTCCTTTGTTTAGTCATCCCAGTCTGTTGGAAGGCTGAAAATATCAGAGTGGAGTAGTGGATGTGGGTCTTTTTACAGGCACAGATGGAGTTATGCCTCATCCATTCAGCTTCAGGACCTAGCCCCAGAGCCTCGGCTCCCATCTCTTGGTTTCCTTCCTTGGGCCCTACAGATATGAGGTCTTAGGAAGTGTCATCTTCCATTCTTTAGGCTCAGAGCCAGTGGCCTGGCTGATCTCCACTATGATGTCAGTCTCTATTTCCTTGACCCTGGCAGTGAAGTACTGGCAGACCCCCGGGATCAACTGTTTGAGGCAGGGATCTGCAGATCAGGCTTGACAATATCAGTGTTGGGGTTATCTTTCCCATTCTGGGCTTCTGCCTTTGATAGTTCAGCCACTGTCTGAGCATAGGGACAGAGTGGAATGGATCTGTATTCTAGCATATCCCTGGGGTCTTATGATCCCAGGCCTCACAGGTCAGGATGGCCTGCCTCTACTTCTGCTTTTGACATCATGAAAAGAATGTTATCCTGCCAGGATAGGGAATGGTCCAGTGTGACAGGACCCCCCCCCTTCATCCATACCTGTGATTACTTCTCAGCTGGCTCTAGGACAGCCTTCCCCTTTTGGTCTCAGAGCTGCCCACTCAGTAGGGCCCCAGTCTCTTAATTTTCCCTTTACTTGTCTCTGGGAGGGGGGTCTCAGGTAAACAACAGAGCAAGAGAAAGCACCTGGACTCATCCAAGGAGTCCTTCACTGAGAGAAAAACTGTGAGGAAGGAGAATGGTTCTCTAAATCCCCCTGTAAAGACGTCTTTTTCAGTGATCTTTTGGAGCTTATTGGCCAGAGTGTGGGCTGGACTCTTTAAGCCTAGCCATGCATCCCAAGTCTCTGACAAGTTCTAGTACCATTGATAAGTGTAAGCAGGGGCTTGGGAGATTAAATATTTACAAGCTGGGACCTGCCTGAGAGATGAACCATCTACAGGTTTGCTGTCTTTCAAGGGTTATGTGATTTAAAGCAGGTTTGCCTCATGGTGGGTGTGAGATAATGAGACTTCAGCAGAAACAGTGTGGCCTTTAGCAGTAAAACTTTCTTAAGATAAAGTTCCAAAAGTTTCACTTAAGTCAAAGAATTTACAGAGTCAGATTAAATGAACTTTCAGGGCATAATCTCAAACTGTAAAATGTGTGCTTTCCTCTGAAAATGGCTTACTCGTTTTATTTACATGTCATTTTAGTCCTTTGAGGCTGTAACCAGAAAAGATTTGCTCTTAAATCATCTCTAGATAAACATCTGTAAGCTAAACACATACAAGCCTGCCCTGCTGAAATGAAACACTTAATATACTGAAGTGGTATTTTTGGAGGCTTTTGGAGTTGGTCTATCACGTTCTGGCTGGTTGCCCCTCTGGATGCACTTATTAATTTGGTGTCCCAGAGGGCATGGAACTAGCCTGATATTGTGGAACCAATCCCCAAAAAGCCTGAAAAGATTATTGCCCCCTGCCCCCCATAAGGATCGGCATCACTGGAGTAAGTGTCCTGCTGTGGATGCCATCATGGTGGTGGCTGCCACCAAAACAGATGGGTGTTGAGTCGTATCCAGAGGCTACACAACTCCATTTTTAGAAGTTCCCAGTATATTTCCCATATGACTTCCAGATGTCCAACCCCATCAGAAAAGAGTAGCAGCCATCAGAATTCAGAAGCTGTTAGCAAGCCAAATCATTCAGAAGGTCCCACCAGACCAACAAGAACCAAGGGTCTACTCAAGATTCTTTATAGTTCCAAAATAGATTCCGATTTTAAACTTGAGAAAATTGAATCAATTTCCAAGGCACACCAAGTTTTGGATGGTCACATTGCAGTCCATTTTACCTTTGTTGAGGAAGAACGACTGGATGTACTCCATAGATCTGAAGGATGCCTACTATCATTTAAGACTGAGAGGTGGTCCAGGAGATTCCTACACTTCCAGCTGGAGGCCAGTAATTACCAGTTCATAGAGCAATCATTCAGCCCCACCACTGCCTCCTGGGTGTTCACCAAGTGTATGGCAGTGGTATCAGCCTGGCTGATATTGCAATGGTTCCAGGTCTTTCTTTACCTGAACAATTAACTCCTAGCTGTCCCCTTGAGAGCATCCCTGATCAGGGCCAGGAACATCTTACTCCAGTTCTGCATTTCCTTAGGGATCACAGTCAGTTATCAGAAGACCAGTCTCCATCCATTTCAGGCCTTGGAATTTATACAGTGCCATTTGGGCACATTCTTCCAGATTTTCAAACTTTCAGAGTCCAGAATATCAAACCATCAGGAACTGGCAATGTCTTTGTGTGCAGAAAGCCTCCAGTATATCTTATCCTCAGACTTGGGCCACATAGTGGCTGCCATTTGGTTAGTTCCCTTGGCCAAGTATCACATAAAGGCATTACAGTGGACCCTGGTCATCCACTCTTTGTATTCAACACATCTAATGGATTTTCCAGTTGTCCCTGACTTAGGTTTGTTGGGATCAAATCAGTTTGTGGTTGGAATCTCCATTGGTGTCCACCGGGAGACTGTTTGTTCCCCCCCCCGTTCAAGCAATGGTCATGATGGACACCTCTCTGCTCAGGTTGGGGGATTCAGTATGAGGAGTGGACATTCCATGGCACTTGATCTGCATACAAGGCCAACCTACACGTCCCTGTCTTGGAGATGAGGGTGGCCCTCCTTAGGTTGCAGGTTTTTCAGGATGGTCTTCCTTAAGGTGCGATTTCTATGCAGAAGGGACAATACGTCTGTAGTCTGGTGTCTGAACAAAAAAGGGGAAGAGGCCATGAGGGTCTGGAAGTGGGTGATTTCAGCTCAACAGTCTCATGTTGCAACACACATCACAGGGAAATTCAATATCTTAGTGGACACTTTGAGCAGGGACATTCTCCTTCCTTACTGGTGGTCCCTGTGTCCAAGGGTTGATCAAATTTTTGTGGCACTGGGGCACCCCATGTTGTGACTGTTCAATTCCCCTTCCAACACCAAGTGCAGTAGCTGTTGTGCCTTATTTTCTCCCCAGGGACAGTTACCTAGGGACACATTTTAGTATGCTTGGCCCCACGGGTCTTGTATATGCTTACCTTCCAACCTTCTTGATGATAAAGTTTCTTCAGCATTCAGTTGCAGAGTGACTGTAATCCTCATTGCTCCGTGTTGGGCTCACAGAGTGTGGTTTCCCTTCCTTTGGCCTCTCCTGAGGTACCACCTTGGGTCCTGGATCCTATTCTGGATCTCATTTCTCATTTGGCATGAGTGAATCCACCCAATCTTTGAACAGTCAAGTTTATGACTTGGTTTCTACAATTCCCTTGATGGCCAGGAATTCTAAGCTTTCAGACCAAATTATGCACAACGTCGTCTTCCCAAAAGTCATCTACTTGACAGGTATATCCTACTAACTGGAAACATTTTACCTTAATGGCTGTCTCTCAGGGTTTGAATTTCTTTGCAGCACTTCTGGAAGCTATCTTGGATTTTCTTGCAGGTTTGTTTACCTCTGGGACTAGCTACTCCACTATTAAAGCACAGCTGGCAGCTATTTCTTATTTTCACAGTGGTAGAGATAATATGCAGTTGGCTGCCCTTAAAATTTCTAAGAACTTTCTTAAAAGGACTATGTTACCCCATCCTCCTGTGTGATCTCCTCTTCTGCCTTGGGACTTGCCTTTTATGCTCCAGGTGCTGGCTGCACCTTCTTTTGAGCCTTCTGTTACTGTTGATCTGAAGTTGTCATGGAAGACTTTGTTTTTGGTGGCTATAACCTCCACCAAGTTTTGTCAGAGTTACAGGCCCTCTCTGCTGTCCCTCTTTATCTGGTTTTCTGTCGAGACAGAGTGTCCCTCAGAATGGACCCTTCCTTTTTGGCTAAGGTGGTGTCAGAAAATAATTTGAATCAGTCCATTAATTTGCCAGTCTTTTTCCCCCAGATTGTCTAACTGAGTGAATGTCTTCTGCATTGCCTTGATGTCCTTGGGAAAATTGAGGTTCTCCTTTGGATAGAAGACGGTCCTGTAGAAAATCTTATCAGTTGTTTGTCTCATTCTCCCAAGTCTCAGTTGGGTGCTCCTGTTTCCAAGGTTACTTGTCCAAATGGCTTTCTGATTGTATTTTCTTTGGGTGCGGTTTGAAGGGAAAGTCATTGCAATTCAAACCCAAAGGTCATTCTACCAGAGATGTAGCTACTTCTACAGTCTTTTTTTCTCCAGAGGTGCTGTGGATGACATTTTTGCAGCTGCAGCTTGGTTGGGTCATCACACTTTTTGTGTCACACTACAAACTGGATATTCAGTCCAGGTCTCTAGGGCTTTGTTAGGTTCCACCGTATTGTGCAATGTCCTTCCATGAGACCTCCCTAAGGTGTTGCGTGGCTGGGTACATTGTCCCATAGGTTGAACCTAGATGGAAAAGGCAACATCAGTTTCGAAGTTATATACTCATTATAAGTATAGATCCATGTTGTCTGTTTCTGTCTGGTTCAACCCCCACCCCCTGCCCCCATCTTTTTGGAGGATGAGTATGCTGGACTGAAGTCTTGAAATCGGGTAGCATTGGATCCGATAACCCACAGGTTCAATCAGACAGAAAAGCACAACATGTTATGGTGGTTTTCTTAGCCAATAGGAGTTACCATAGTTGCTTTCATCCTGTCCTGTTTTGGGGTTTTAGCAGAGCTTTTGCAGTGAGAGAGAAGAAGGAAATGTGTAAAACAGGATTTTGCCCCAAGTGATTGACAGAGCACTCTTTGCTCTTGTTCAGAGCTTTTGCAAACTTGCATTGCAAACCATAGTGAAAATATCTCTTTCCGGTGTTCTGAGTACCACTGAATTTAGCTGCCACTCATGTTCCTCAAAAATAATCAGTCTGTCTGGATGTCATAGTCCCCTACTATATCTCTTGCTGACATATATCTTAATGGACTGACTCGGGCCATGTAGTTCCATAGCTATCCTTTATGCCTAATATAATATTGAGCTACTGCATGACAATGACATTGTCTGTCCGTAAGTGCTTAGAGCTGTCCATGTCCGAAACAGTTCAAGAAAAATTTTCTCTGTCTCTCCCGCACTCTCTCTCTCTGTTTGTTTGTTTGTATGTATGTATGTATGTATGTGTATGTAAATATGGGTCTACTTCAGATAGCTGAATGGCCATATAACATCAGCACGCATATGGCTGAGACAAAAACATCGTTTCTTCACAACATTGAACCCGAAATTAATTTTTTTTTTTTTTTTTTTTGCAGCAGGTGGGCTATACCCCACACATCCGCTGCTACTTAAATATACCAACTCAGAGATTGCACTTACATTGAAGTGAATAGGAATTTTTCCCTATGGCGATCTCCATACAAATGGTTCAGTGTTGTGAAGAAGTTATGTTTTCGTCTTGACCATATGCAGTTCAACGTTATGGCTGTTCAATTTGAATGGACCCCCACCCATGGATATACTATGTGGGTGGATGTGTGTCCGCACACGTGCATCTGTGAGAAATACCATAATCTCCTTCATGTTGTTGTGAAGCACCTGCTTACACAGGCACCACAAATACTTAGAAATGCCCCAGATTACATGAGTTCTCCATCATATGTCTGATGTAGCTACTGTCAGGAAGTGTAATTATGTGGGGAAAGAAATAATGACAAACTGGAATTTGCTTACACTGCATAAATTCACCAGTGAAGTTCTTGAGTTAAGGACTGAAGCAGGGAGTATGATGTCTCCAGTGAGTCTTTTGACATGTTCCCTAATTCATTAGGCTGTGTGGTAATTTCCTTGTGTGCAACCTGATATTTTGTACCAAAAGTATATTGACTAATGTGCTGCAAAATGTTGAGGAAGAACCTGGCTGTGAGACAAAGATGAGTAGCAATCCATTGAATTAATTTCATCGTCATCTCCTAAAGCCTGTCATTTTTAGACTTCAGGGATAAGTAGTTCATTAAAGGTTGCAAAATTATCTTCTGTTGTGATGTAAAGAGATTATACTGTTGCTAGTAGATTTTTGAAGCCTCGGGTGTCTATGATGAAGATAACTTGCAAAGTTGCAGCTCAACCAAAAGCAAGTGTCACAGATGGGAAATGGTAGTGCCTACTTAGAATCTGCCCAGTCTTCACTGACGTTTAAAAAGAGATGCATGTCACTAAGTATCCTTCAAGTCTGTGATCAGTATTCCGGTCTCCTTTGGTAGCAGGAGAACTGGCTTTGAAGTGATATTGCTCAGAACTTCCTCACTTTGATAAGCTTGTTGAGACTGGATAGACTGAAAATTGTTCTGCAGTGACCTCATTTCATGGGTTTGAGGAAAACAAACTGTATTAATAGCCTCTATAGAAGGGGTCCTATCATAAAATAAAGGGATATTGATATCTGCGGAATGGGTTGAGTAACTGGTTTGGCTTAGATGCAAATCCTGTCATGTCTGTTTAAGCACATCTTTCATCCATTAATTAGTGGAAGTACCTTTCTATTTAAGTATTTCTACATTCTGCCATTTTTTCTGCCAGGAAGAATGTGTTGTGAAGGAGGAATGAAAAGTAGGAAGTTACTAGGAAAGCCCGTCACCGTCTGGGGAGGGGGGGGGGGACTAAACACTTTACTTGCCTCTCCAGCTGCTTATTCCTTAACCCCTTCCCCTAGAGCAAGAGGTGTGGACAGATATCTTCTTGTTAGAAGTCTCCCACCCTGTCCAGAGATGGTTTGTGGTTTGGAGGGCATGAAAAAAATTCGATAACGACTGTTTTAGCCTTCACTTCCTTCATCAATATGCAAGTGTCAACACCAAGAATAATAGAAAGTCGATTATCCAAACTAAATGGGACCTATGGTAGTTTAAATAATCAAATTTGTTTGGATAATAATCAAATTGTTTGGATAATCAAATGTATATTGAACCCGATAAAAACAACTTCTTCTAAAATCTAGTTTTTTCTGCACGCAGGGAATACACTTTCAACCATTCAGCGATTCCAGTGGAAAATAAAGAATATTTTTCACACAAGAGAGGGCAACAAGTTCAAAAAACATGCACAAGTGAATACATATAACATTTATGTATTCAGACTTTGATTTTTCCTACCTGAAAACTTTGGAAGGCTACATTCGGATAATTGACATTTCGCATAATCGATGTTCGGATAATCGACTCTGTAGTGTACAGCTTCCAACTTAACAGGCAGGTTCCTGAGCTTTGTGATGCCATTCTCTGTGTAAACATGACTTTTAAGACAAGCCCATCTTCTGGATATAATGCCATAAGTTACAGATCTAAAAACATAATATAGTCATACTTAGGAACATGAGGAGGCATTTTGGGAGAATATTTAAAACCTCAATAACTGTTTTTTTCTTTATACTCTAAGAATAATTCTTCCAATATAACAACATGGCCTTAACCATATACAGCGTTACAGCACCGAAAATTAGAACAACTATATTTTAGCCATAATAATAAATAATCTTAAGCCTTGTCTAGAGGGAAAAAAATCATGTAAAGTTTTAGTAGACTTGAGTATGAGCCGAAAAATAAAATCTAAAACGAAATAAAACCCTACTAAATTGTTAAATTGTATAGGAGCAACATGGTTTCTTAGGGAAAAAAATCTTTCTCAAAGCTTCAAAGTATTTATGTAATGGGAGGGTGTGAGAGAGTCACAGGAAGAAGGAGACAGAGTTAATCAACCAGTATGGCATTTGCCTTGATTGAAAACTATTGTTGGCAGAATGTCCTACCATTTAAGGCTTTGTGGAAGCAGCCACGATTGCCCCCCCAGCTCCTGTTCTGGCTCAGAATACTCATCACCACTTTCCTCAGTGACATTTGTTGGAGGCTTGCCCTCTTTAAACCGTATTGCTTCAGGGACTGAAAAGGACACAATTCTTGCTTAAAATGCATAGTTCTGATAAGAGCTTAGTCAGAAATCCTTTTTTTGAGTTTCTTTTTCATTAGTGTGTTTCCTTCTCCTAACTGAAGTTAAGCAGTATCAGAACAAGGCGGGAATCCCTCCAGAAATACACAGATACAGCCTGGAAGTCACAGGATACCTTAAACAAATGAAACACCTTCACTATTCTTATTGTTGATACACACTGGTACTAAATTATTCTGTTCTGTTCATACAGATAGATGTTACAAACGTATATAAAACCAGCAAGTTGTCTGACATGATAAAATCTGTGAAAGCAAGCTGTCCATTTCTTTCCAAAGCTAAGTTATTGCCATAAGCTGTAACCATAAATAATCTGACAAACAAATCTGTGTAGCATTAAATAAAAAAATAGCCTATATGCAACATCTCGGGAAGTATTTTATATTTAGTGTTGTAAATGGACTAAGTATTTATTGTGAAGACCAGATGGGATAGTACAATCCTCACATGGGTTGAAAACTTGAGAATGATCCTTTCCTGCATGCTGAATGAATCTTGTCCTGTATGATGACAACATGGTTGGCACGTAAGAAATGAATCTATTGGTCTGAGATTCTGCAGACAACCACATATACTCTTAAATTCATAGAAAATGAGAAGTGAAGTAAATCATATTTTGTTCCTGTTAAGAAGTGAAGTGGCACGTCTCTTGATTTTCTGTGTTGAGACATAATGCCAGTAAGTGTTCCGACATTCATTTGACATTTTCCTTCTCTTCCACTGGAGAGTGATTTCATACAAAGCCAGGATGCTGAAAATTGCTTGAAATAGATAGTGTCAGAAATGTGTCAGTTTAATGTACCTTTGGAGTAGTTTTTAATACATCGTGTAGGTCAGTTTAGGAAACTGGTAAGATGAGTGATCTGTGGGCTAGGTATTTTTACATGGTTTACCCCCCATTGTGTGTCTGTGTAGAGAGTGAGTGAGAGAGGCAGAGAAATGCATGTTCATGTATATTTACCAAGAAAATGATCAAGAACTTGTGGTGGCTATATACTTCCGTTGAAATGTAACATCTGGCTAACATTAGTACTCCTAGGAAAGCGGCAAAAAATAGACAGTACAGTCACAGATTTGATGCTGTTTGGAAAAACATATCACATTGTTTTGTAGGGAGTACAGAGCCATCCTGTGGCAGAATGCTGAGATATTATCTAGCAGTCTGCCCTTTTGTGTTTGATAAAGTAAGCGGCTCCTCTGACGTACTGGCATTTATTTTAACACTGTACAGTAAGCATTTTCTGGTCTTTATTCTTGTTACGTTGTATTTGTTATTTTGACTGTTAGTTCAGCCTTACACCTTGATGTAAGTTATTTTGATATAGCAAAGAAGAAGTGTAATACCAAGATTGATTTAATGACTGGTCTAGTGTTACTGTTAAAATATTACCTTGTTTCTTTTTGTTAACTAGATTAATGCTTTTGCATTTTCTGTCATTTATGTAACTGCTGCTGTTTATTCATGGTCTAGGTCATCTAGTTTATACTGATTAAAAAAAAAAAAATTGTGAGAAGCAGTGCACTTTTATACCACTTGGAAAAAATTATAACAACAAATTAAAAAAAATAAATAAATATATTTTGCAACCAGAGTAACTTGGAGTTGTTCACATTTGTACCACTTAGGCAAAGAAAGTTGTGTCGCTGCTAATATATTACACAAAACCACGATTATTCGGTTGACAGATTCCTATGTTTTAAATTAGCAGTGGGAATTGTATTTGTCAGATATGTCTGCATTTGTCTACACTGAGATTTGCTCACTGTCTGCCATATATACAAAAGTGAATATAACAATACACTGGAACTAGCTTTGCTAAATAACTGAGCAGTTACTTTACTGTTTTGTTCTATTTTAAACTAGCTTCAACATTTTGTGTGCTACTTTGTTCAGCGGTAGAGTCCATACAGATGGTTCAGAAATTAACATTTTAGAAATCTCCACTATTATTTTCACATACACTGTTGAGCATTAGAAAAGTATCATTGATGGTAAAACTAGATTTTGGTCAACTTTTGTCTTGTGAGAGTATTTCTGAATCATTCTGAGGAGATGAAAAGGGTCAGATAGCTTGTTACCAACAGATATTTTTAAAGCATTTCCTGCTAACGCTGAATTAGTTTTGTAAAGTATTTCCTGCTAGTTTTGACTTCTGTTTGCACCCTACAGAATATTATTAAAGCATACTGTTTATAGATTTACTTTATTAAGAAAGTTCTGATCCTAAGCCAATCTTTCATGAGAAACAAAAGTTATCCACTTACTAGTACGTAATAGCTGAATATGTAGTGGATCTATATATGGGAATTTATATCAATTGCTCTTTAAGGATATAACAGGATCAATTTGAAGCCAATTTGATGCTAGCCCACCCATTACATAAGAATATTTAAGAGGCACTTGGTTGTGTTTGTAAAGAAATAAGGGAGCAGATATACAAGTAAGCCTTTACAAGCATAATACTTTACATATGCTGATATAATTTCAAACAGTATGGGTATATATGTATTCATGCTAATCTTGGACCACTGCAATGGGGTGAAATAAAACGCATATGCAATACAAAGTGATAGTAGTTAAAAACCATGTACATTTAGATCCAGCTTATCTTCTTAGAGTGATGTAATTAGTGTCCATAGACTATTTTGGGAAAAATATTCCCACAGACTTTAATGGAAAACAAGGTCCGTAGACTACAATGGCAAAATACAATATATACAACAACAGAAAAAAACCTCAGCTGTTAAACAAAAGTACATCACGGACACACACCTTGGCAGAGAGGGATATTACCCTGACTATGGCCTAGGAGGCTCGCCTTTAATTAGCAGCTCTGACATATTAGAAGCTGGTATGAGAGGACGTGCATGCACTTATGTGCACCTTGTGGCATCTCCACAAAGGCAGGGGTGTGTAGTCAGGGAAGGTAGGTAGCTAGTGGCATTGGTTTAGTCAGTGCGGACGCATGATTATGCTGTTCCATCGTATGTCTTATATGCGCATCGGGAACACACGCACTGGGTGGGGAAGTTAGGGCATTGTGTGACAAAAATACTCCCCTCCCAGCAGTGGTATAATGCTGCACCACGATCCGTTATGTTCTCATTGGCTCTGAATGTGAGTAAGGGTTAGCACAGGATGGCTAAGGCAGGTATTGTAAACATAGTGGGTGAGGACAGGATGTGGGGGCTTGTGTGGATGTGAGTAGGGGTTAGTTCAGGGCAGCTGACGCAGGTCCTGTAGATCCAAAAAATGAGGGGAAGACCTGGGGGGCAAGTCAAAGGTAATGCATGAAGAGCACAACCCACCAGAAAAAGTAACTCCCTTACAAAATATATAATTTCATTTATAATAATCATCAAAAGTCTCTACATAATTATAGTATTATACCAATTCTTCCTTTATGCCTAAGGTGGTATCCAGTGTGGCTCTTAACCAAACTATTCACCTGCCAACATTTTACCCAAATCCGCAGAACAAGGGGGAGCGGATTCTGCATTCATTGGACATACACAGACAACTAAAATTCTACTTACCAAATCTCTAAGAAGGTCTGAGCAACTACTGGTGGCATTTGCTTCAGGATCGGAGGGGAAAGCTATATCAAAGCAGACTATTTCTAAGTGGATAAGCCACTGCATTCGTTTCTGCTATTTTCACCATGGTAAACCTGTGCCCAAGGGAATCAGGTCACATTCCACCAGGGCTGCCTCTACCTCAGCAGCCTTTCTCAGAGGAGTTCTAACCAAAGACGTTCTAGAAGCTGCTACTTGGAGCTCTGTTCATACCTTCACAAAGCATTATCATTTGCCTCTCTTCTCCAAATCCAGGGCAGGTTTTGCCACTGCAGTTTTGCAGGGCCTTATAGCCGCTCCTAATGATATTTAGTTTTTTATATATATATATATATATATATATATATATATATATATATATATATGTGTGTGTGTGTGTGTGTGTGTGTATATATATATATATATATATATATATATATATATATATGTGTGTGTGTGAGTGTGTATATATATATATATATATATATATATATATATATATATATATATATATATGTATATATATATTTTTTTTTTGCTCCCCATTAGGGGGGCACCTGACATCTGGGGCAAGAAAAACTGAATAAAATGGCATCGGCTGCGTGTTTTATACCCCTGATGACCTGATGCCATGGAAGAGGAGACAGCAACCGACACAGGACCCAAGACTTTGTTATTCAGGCCAACTGAGGGCAACCTGCCAGCAGATTACCCAAATGTAATGACTGCAACAGTGAATACGCTCTAACATCTACATTTATGGTAAGTGTACACAACTGTACTTTCCCAGTGCACTGTTTTATGCATTTTTTAATAGAATCTACCACTTTCTTTAACTCTTTCATCTTCTTTCCTGTTTTCCAAAAGTAAATGATGGATAAAACAAAGCTTTGCAGGAAGTCTTTCCCTTGATGTGTCCATACTTTGCTTTTCTGCATTTGTTGACTGATTGCTTGGTGACTTGTCATCTTCTCCCACTTTTGTCTTTTTATTTTTCCAGTTATCCTGTGCGCCTGTCAAGGGTCTGTTTAAGTTGTTAATCCAAGTATATAGAAGACTCAAAGTAATGTTGGGCTAACTAACCTGAAACAGGATTTAATTTCTCTGTAGAATCTTATCGTAGGAAGAAAAGCATTTCTATTAGTTTGCATTTGTAATGAAAAGTCATTATCCAAATAAACCCTTGTGCCTCCAACTTTTAAGATTGCCTCATTCCTCCACAAAATAGAAAGAATGTCCTCCTTTGGCTGGTATGTCTTCAGTGTAAGGTCTTCTCTACTTTCTCAATCTTAAATTAGGAATATTTTCTAATAAAGTATTTACAATCCTTTTCTTCAGTTTGTTGTACTTCAAACCTCAAGTTGTCTCTGCATGACATACACTTGAGTTCAGGTAGTTTCTGGGCCATTATAATGTTCATATTTAATTGCTGTTCTACCATTTTTTTCTTTCATTTCCTTTTCAACAGTTTGCATACCAGTTATTTCTTCTGAATGCCTAGTTAGAACTTCATCTGTTTCCTGCAACCTTCAATTATTTGCCTATGTATTTATCGTGAAAGTTGAGTGCATTTGGTCAATTTTTCTGTGAGTAACTGAAAAAGCTTTCTGTTACTTCCCATTTCCATCCACTTTCCCAACCTCTGGTCCACCGCACTGCTTTCAGTTTTCTGAGTTCTCACAATTTGTCTCCTTTTTACTTCATTTTTTTCTCTTAAAATGTTCACTGCTCAGAGCTTTGCTTTGAGCGGCTCGCACTGCCGCACCATCTTGGAAATGTCTCATTGTGGCAGCATTCTCGATGACAGTTGGATACTGCTAAAGACTGGTTTCATTCCAGCCTTTGACACCTACTCGGAGAGCTCAATCATGTCTCTCATCATGTAATCTTAAAGGGGCATTGCAAGTTATTCGCACCCACATGAGCAATGGCCATGCCATATTTGTAACTGGGGTAATGGAATTTGAATCCCGTAGTGATAGGATTTCTAGTACATGAGAGACAGCTGACTGTTACTCTTTCTTTGCTTCAGCCTTATGAGTGGTGCGTCAGTGTGTTCTGCACTTTGGAGTCGCATACAATTAGAACATTACCATGTGAATGGGTAGCTCTTGTAACCCGCAGGGCCTGGCCAAACCACTCTGGTGACATTTTTTTGGATGGTGTTAGAAGAAACTGTATGTAGCAGGGATTGGGGGTTAGTGTGTTGCTGAGGTTTGTTTGTGGTGCAGCAATTTACAGTGGAGCACGTAAGAGGCCTTTATTGTTTTGGAGGTGATTTTTTTTTTAGTTCCCCTGCATAGGCTGGTTTTGTGTTTGACTTGCAGTGTGTGCATGTGTGTGTGTGGGGTGGGGGTGGGGGTTGTGCAATGCTAGTAAGAATACTGAAAACTATTTTTTTTCTGAGAGGTTTGCCTCCAATTATAGTAAGTATTTACACCTTTCACATATGTACGCAATTTTCTTTTGTTCCACTTCTGCTTCATTTTTCCTGGCTACCCCAGTGTCTCTGTCAAGTCTACCAGTCTCTTGTACTGACCCCCAGACTACCAATATTTCTAAGGCTGGGGCTGGTGGGGAACCGAGCGACGTCCTGCAGGGCCATGCCTTTTGATTGTTTCCACCCATTTTCTTTTTTTAATTTATGCTCTACCACTTGGTATTCACCCCTCCCCTGCATTTACCTGTTACATCCAAGGGCCACTCCCCTCTATGGACCACATCTTCCCACAAGGAATGCCTAGAAAAATTCCTCCCACTCCCATCCTTCCCTGCCAGTATCTCAGAAGCTGGAGCTGAATAATCAAACTCAGGTTGCCTGGACGACCTTAGTTAGGGCTTTATCCCTCTGTCTCAGAGCTGGTTTACATGCGGAATCATTTTGTGTTAATACCAAATGGTTATCTATAAGCTTGATGCAGTTTGTATACTGTTTCAGGGCGCCCTAGTGCTAGAAAGCGGGCAACAAATGGGGGAGAGGTAAACTACAAAGCCATATCTGATCTAGAAATACCTCTTGGTATACAGTTTGCAGTTTTAAGGAATATTGAAATTTTGGTGGCCATTGGCCTACCTAGAGGGGAGGGGGAACCTTTGTGATATATACAGAGATAGTGAAACAGTACAGAACAGTGCAGTACAGTGTGATACAACAGTAACCATAGCTGCTGTTGAACGAATTAACAATAATAGTACATATTTATATTGCTGTATAGGCTGTTGTCTACTAAGACTCATGAAATGCTTATTTTTACTTGACTTTGCTCAGAAACTGAATCTGCAATAGCTCTTGATCAATATGGGTGCAATCATTTATATTTAAACATGTGTTGTTCAGTTACTTCTACAATTGCTCAACCTACAAAAGACATGCAACAATGTTAGTATTATACTTGGGATAGTTTGTTTTGCATAGTAGACCTACCTGTTTTTTTAACTTACCCATGCATGTTTAATATTTTACTTCATGTTGTTTAACTTGCTGAGATTTTGTAAACCTGAATTACTTGCATACAAATATTGGCTGTTGTATTTACTTCTGTGCCACTGTCGTGGCTCATGTCTGAAAAGGGGTCTTCAAACCAGTTCACTTAATTTGGTTAACAAATGTAAAACCACTTCACAAGCCTTACAAAAAGGAGAGTTTCGAGTAGTCTGCAGAATCCGAGGAAAGCTAGTATTGTAAACCTGTGTAGAAATTTTAAATCCAACATTTAAAATTGCTGATTACAACTGTAAACAAGTAACTGCTACTTGTAACATAGTCTGTAAATATCTTACTCTAGAGAACTTAACAGATGATTTTTTTTCCATGGCACTAGTGAAGGCAATAAAATCAGTTGGGCATCTGCTTCCAGGTCCCTTTATCCTGTACTATGTCCTCCATTAGGTAGCTTTGTTTTATCAATAATTGACCCTTTCTAAGTATGGGGATGTAACTTGTTTCTGTGGTTTAGTCACTGCCTTCTTGCTTGTTAGTCAGAATAGTAACAGAAGATTCTGAAAGTTTTTTGGGAGATTGATCCTTGGCAAGTGTGCCATGAAAAGCAGTGTGGCCTTGCCTTGTTATTTATTGTTGGTCCACAAAAAATATCTTTGAAGACTTGCAGGTCTGAGCAGTATTAAAAGCCATGCTGCACCAAACTGCATAAATATGGACATACATAGTGTGTGTGTGTGTGTGTGTGTGTGTGTGTGTGTGTGTGTGTGTGTGTGTGTATATGTGTGTGTGTGTGTGTATATATATATATATATATATATATATATATATATATATATATATATATATATATATATATATATGTAATGTATATGTAATAAATCATCTAGAGCATTATGCTCCTAGTAGGTCTTTCTTTGGTAAAGCTATCTGGGTTCAAGGCATTATAAAAAGTAATGAAAAATTGTTCGGAGAAGTTTTTGTCTTACTGTGACCACCCAGCCAGATGTTCTTCGTGTTTCACTGTTGTAGTCATTACATTTGGGTTATCTGCTTGCAGGTAGCCCTCAGTCGGCCTGATTAACAAAGTCTTGTGTCCTGCGTCGGTTGCTGTCCCTTCTTCCATGACGTCAGGTTGTCAGGGGTATAAAACATGCAGCCAACGCCATTACATCAGTCTTTCTTGCCGTGCGGTGCCTGAAGCAGAAGCAGTTCGCAAGTGCCAGTGGGCCGACTCCTGAAATTTTCGTTTTCGAGTTTCAGAACCGAAGTCTTCAACTAAAGCTAAGTACCCCATTGGGGAAACTTTTTCTTGCTCCTTACCGATGTCAGTAAAAGTTAATAATTGCATTACTTGTGGAAAGCAAATACTTCATAAAGATTTTCTTTCGTAGTGTATTCCTTGCCTAGGCCCTGATCACGACGTGCCTTGCTGTCAGTTTTGTGCTTTATTTAATCAGCGCACTATTCGTCTATATATTTTCGCCTCTAAATATTTCGGTTCTCTGTTTACTTATCCAGAAATGCCGTTGGTTAGCCATCCGACTACTGGGATTCCGAAAAAATGCAAAGATAAAGACAGAGACAGGCCACTGAGGTCCAAAACTGCCGACAACGCTTCTCCTAAGCCAGTCGCCAGTTTGCCGGTCCTCAGTGAGGCGCTTTCACAGCCCCTGATACCTGCTACTTCTGATTCGCAGGCCTCTACCGAGACCCATTCGGAATCCGGTATGCCAGGAGATGCTTCAACTATGGAACCCTCAAATGTCTCTATCTTGGATGGGTCCGGAGCCACTGTGCAGGTACCAGCTTCTGAGGGTGTATTCAGGCCTACGGACTTGCATATTAAATCGACGCCTCCTTCATTACTTAGGCCTAAATCTCAATCCATGTCTAAAAAACCGATGCCCAGGCCACATGCTCAGGCCTCTATGCCTAAAAAGCAAATGATAAGAATGTCTGAAGATCTAATAACTTTAATCAGGGGTAGCCAACCCCCCTCCCCCCTTCTAAGAGGCCTAGGACTGAAGTTGATTATGAATCTTCTGATCAGGATTCTGTTTTTTCTGACTCTTCTGATGATCTGGATTTGCCCTTACCTACTTATGAAGATTCTGATGCAGAGGACTATATTCCCTCTGCTTCCCCTCCCGAGGATTTTTCTTTTGGGGAAACCTTACATACTCTAAGGGAGCATTTCCACTGGGAAAGCCATGATTTTTCTGATTCAAAAAAGAGGCTTAGGGATTTCCTTCTCCTACCTCAGCATAGGCCTTTAGCTATTCCTCCTGTAGTAGACATTGTTGATGCTTTTTCGGAATCTAGTTTGGACCCTGATTCCCTGCCTCCTGCTCCCAGAAAACCTGACAAATACTACAGGGTCCCTGAGTCCCACAAGTTACTCTTCAAAAATCTTATTGCAGATCCAGAGACTATTTCACATTGGCCCAAGGGCATTAAGGCTTCTACTGCTACAAATCCTACCCCTTCTGATAGAGACTCCAGGGCACTGGATAGATGGGGTAAGAAGGTTTACACTTCTGCAACCTTTGCTGTTAGGGCTTTAAACTGCCAGTTTCATATGTTAAAATATCAGCAACATGTTACTGGACTGCTTAAACACAAAATGATGTTGATTCCTGACTGTGTGGAAAATAAAGAATTACAGGATTTAATGCATTCTGCCGAACAAGTTGGAAAACATACTTTGCAATGTGGTTTTGATTCATTAGAGGCCTCTTACAGGGCTGCTGTTACTGGGTCTGTTCTCAGAAGGCATGCTTGGCTTAAGGAGCAATCTTTGCCTGATCACGTTAAAGCTAAATTGTTGGATTCTCCTTTAAATCAGGACCGCCTGTTTGGCAACAAGGCTGAGGGAGTTCTTAAAAAGATGGAAGATGAAGCTAAATCTATGCAAACTGTTAAATATTTTTTACAAGTTCAGCCTCCAAGTTTTAGTAGGCACTGGCCCTCTAAGAATTGGTCCTTTACAGCCCCTTCCAGGTCTTCTCAAGCCAAACCCAGACACAGCAAAAACCTCAGGTTTCAGTCCCAGGGGACTCGCAGAACTAAGCAGTCGTGGGGCCTCCACTTTCAAGTCTGGGAATAATAAGACTCCCCCCTATGGTAAACTGTCTCAGTGACTTCCTTTTAAAATTTCCAAGCACTTATCAACTGACTGCCCCTTTGGGGGGAAAGATTGCTCTTCATGCATAGAATTGGGAACTCATTACCCAGGACAAATGGGTTGTAAATATAGTGTCCCAGGGATACAGATTTCACTTCCACACGTTGCCAACACCAAGTGGGTGGCCGGATCTACCCCCAAATCAGTGGGCAGAGGCCCAAAAACAAGTACTTTATCTCTTAAGCATGGGGGCTATTCAACTGGTACCAGAAGAGGAAAAGGGACAAGGTTTCTACTCGAGACTTTTCCTGGTACCCAGAAAAGACAATTCATGACGTCCTATCCTGGACCTGTCTATTCTAAACACCTTTTTGGAGATTCCAAAATTCAAGATGCTGACTCTTCACCAATTACTTCCTATGCTAGGCAAAGATGCATGGTTGGCAACACTAGATTTAAAAGAAGCATACCTGCACATCCCAATCAGGGAATCTTGCAGAAGATACCTACGCTTCAAAGCAGGCTACACGCACTATCAGTTCTCTGCACTTCCCTTTGGCTTATCTACTGCGCCCAGGGTATTCACAAAATGCCTAGCTACAGTTATTGCATTTTGCAGGCAAAGAAATATTCAAATATACCCATACCTGGACGATTGCCTAATTCAGGCAGAAAGCCAGGACATACTTTTTAATCATCTGGCCTGGGTAAAAAGGGTTCTAACTTGTTTTGGGGTACACCATAAACGAAAAGAAACCACACCTGGTACCCTGTCAGCAAGTTATATTCCTGAGAGCAAGCTTGAATTCAACTTCCCAGATGGCTTACCTAACGCCAGAAAAGCAAATTCATTTGACAACCTACTTCAAACAAGTGGCCACAAAAACCCTGCTATCTGCAAGACAAATACTGCAAGCCTTGGGGTTCATGGCCTCCTGCATTCTTTTAATTCCATATGCAAGACTGCATATGAGGAAATTACAGTGGTATCTAAAAAGCCTATGGTGTCAACATTCTCAAGACCTAGAAACAATGATTCCTAGAGTTCCTTTGGTGGGCAGAGGCCTGCCACCAAAACAAGGGACTACCTTTCACACCACCCCCTGCCGCCCAAACCCTAACAAGAGATGCATCATACTATGCATGGGGGGCTCACCTGGCAGGGAAGTGCATTCAGGGCAAATGGAACCCAAGTCAAATGCACCTGCATATCAATCAAAAAGAAATGTTAGCTGTACAGAATGCTCTGACAGCCTTCAAGGACCACATTCTTACAGGACAACTAATGGTAAAGACGGACAGCACCACTGTTATGTGGTACATAAACAAGCAGGGGGATACACATTCTTACCCCCTCTGCAGACTAGCCATGGCATTGTGGAACACAGCCTTGAGCTACCAAGTGCACCTACAAGCTCAATTCCTGACAGGAAAATTAAATACACTGGCAGATGGACTAAGCAGAAACCTCATGGATCTACACGAGTAGAAACTGGAACCAAGGATTTTCAACATGTTGACAAGCAAATGGGGGAGCCCAGATATGGACCTGTTTGCCTCTCCTGTTTGCCTCTCCCCAGAACTACCAATTGGACAAATTTTTCACAAGGACTCCCCACAAACAAGCCTGGAAAGTGGATGCTCTGTCCTTCTATCAGTCTATGCCTTCCCCCCCCCCCTCTGCCTCTGTTCTCCAAAGTACTACTAAAAATCAAACAGGACAAACCAAGGATGATTTTGATTGCTCCAGACTGGCCGCGCCAACACTGGTACCCCCTTCTGCACAATGTTTCACGGTTATCTCCATGGCACCTGCCTCAGACTCGGCAGGAGAACCAGATTCTGCACCCTCAGCTTCTAACACTGAACCTTGCAGCCTGGCTAATTACTTAATCTCTCCTTTACCATCCCTCAGCAAACCTGTGATGGATATCATTGTAGAGGCAAGGAGGCCTAGTACTCGAAAATTTTATGCAGAAAAATGGAAAAGATTCTGTGCCTGGAACCAGTCTCAACAGCACCCAATTTATCTTAGATTTTACAATACTTAACTGAGATGCTTCACAAGGGCCTGTCTTTTTCCTCCATTAAAATCCACGCCTTAGCCATTTCAGCTCATTATAACACATAACCTCCCCTCTTCTCTCCTCCACTGCTCAAGCAGTTCCTCAGAGGGGCCAAAAATTTGAGACCACCCAGGAGAGCTCCAACCCCAGCCTGGGACCTTAACTTTTTGTCTTTGAGAAACTCACTCTACCTCCTTTCGAGCCAGCTGCTACTGCAGACTTAAAATTTCTTTCTTGGAAAACCGTTTTCCTTTTAGCAATCACTTCAGCTAGAAGGATTTCTGAATTACAGGCCCTTATGGCAGTGGAGCCTTTCATCATCTTTCATGCGGACAGGGTGTCCCTCAGAACCAATCCATCCTTCATGCCCTAGGTGGTGTCCAGTGTGGCTCTTAATCAGTCTATTAATTTGCCTACCTTCTTTCCTAATCCACAGAATAAAGGGGAATGGATACTGCATTCCTTAGATGTGCACAGACAACTTAGATTATACTTGGACAGGACTAAACCTCAAAGGAAATCTGAACAACTGCTGGTGGCATTTGCTGCAGGAGCAGAGGGGAAGGCTGTTTCAAAGCAAACCATTTCTAAATGGATAAGCCATTTCTTTAATTTCTGCTATAAGCACCATGGAAAACCTATCCCCCAGGGGATCAGACCTCACTCCAACAGAGCTGCATCTACCTCTACAGCCTTTCTCAGAGGTGTTCCTACCAGGGACATCTTAGAAGCTGCTACCTGGAGTTCTGTACATACTTTCACCAAGCATTATCATTTGCCAATTTTCTCTAAATACAGAGCTGGCTTTGCCACTTCCGTCTCGCAGAGCCTTATAGCTGGCCCTAATGCTATCTAAATTCCTCCTCCCAATCATAGCTTTGGGAATCTACCCAAATGTAGTGACTGCAACATTGAAACACAAAGAACATAGTACAGTTGCATACACTTACCATAAATGTAGATATTTGAGTGTATTCACTGTTGCAGTCCTGGTTACCCTCCCTCCAGCCCCCTAATTTCTTTTGGCTATACCTCTACTTTCCGTTACTATGCTTAAAAGCCTTTTTGGTGTGTTTGCTTTTTTGTTGGAGGTATATCTTTGTGCTTTTATGTTTAATTGCTTCCCATTAGGGGGGCACCTGACATTTGGGGCAAGAAAAACTGATGTAATGGCATCGGCTGCATGTTTTATACCTCTGACGACCTGACGCCATGGAAGAAGGGACAGCAACCGACGCAGGACCCAAGACTTTGTTAATCAGGCTGACTGAGAGCTACCTGCAAGCAGATAACCCAAATGTAATGACTGCAACAGTGAATACACTCGAACATCTACATTTATGGTAAGTGTACACAACTGTACTTTCCATCAGTACAAGTGCCTAAATGTAGTTGGAATTTAACTCTTAAAAAATTTGCATTTATAATACTCATGTAGAATTCAAGCTGCATTAAAAAACCTTTATCAACTTTACCACTTCTACAAATATGCCAAAAATTACTACTAAATAGCAATGTCACTACTCTCTCTTTTTCTTGGATTCATAGATAATCACTGTGCTGGCATGCAGCCTATAACATGATGTGTCCCAGAGTTAATCAGGCATATGATAGGGCTAGCATAGTACTGACAGTACTAAGGAAAGGGCTGCATAGCAAAGAAGAGGTACCACATTATGGGGAAGAGCAGCATGAGGGCTGTTCATAACCAATGTTGTGGATGTCACCACTTAGGCTATCATCATACACTTCATGCATGCTTATGCATACATTGAAGTATCAAATAGTTGCCACTCACAATCCTCGAGAAAACCCCCTTGGAGTCTGCACAGCTAAGTGAAAACCCAATTCATCATACAAATGGGGAAGAAAGAGAACTTCGAGAATGGGAGAACAGCACACACAAAGGTACATGTAGGGTATCTATAAGGTATGACCATTTGAGAGGGAGGATGGACTTTTTTGGGGAGAGAGGCAGACAGACCTACTTTCAATATATAAATAAGAGGGATAGGTGGGGAAGATGGTGAGGAACAGTTTTGGAATGGATAGAGGGATACGGGAAGTTAGCCAAAGCAGACAGATAAAATGCATACACAGCCAAGGGCAGTTTACAGACAAAAATTGGGAACTGCAGTGGATGGACACAGATGGTGGACATGTGGTAATGAGGTAGATTGGACAATGAACAAGGTATGAAGAGAGACACATTCAGGAGTGGAGCAACTAGGTGAGGATAGTGAAGCGACTTGAGGACTAAGTTTGAGATGACCGCTTTTCAGAATATTCCTATTTCTGGGAGGCATGGAGATCACAAAGTTGGTATACATAAGTTTAGGGGTTTAGGGGGTATGGGGGTTGTCTTAATTAACTCTGGGAGGGGTGCAGGACTGATTGCTCTCCTACAAAGAAACAAGTTTAAAGGAGAAGTGTGATGTTTGATATTTGCTGTTCTGCATCTTTGGTCGTGTGTGTGTGTGTGTGTGTGTGTGTGTGTGTGTGTGTGTGTGTGTGTGTGTGTGTGTGTGTGTGTGTGTGTGTGTGTGTGTGTGTGTGCGTGCGCGCGCGTCAGCAGTTGTAACACTGAGTTCTGACATTTCATTAGAGTGCCGCAGCCTATATAGCATGTATGGTTATTTCTGATGCATAGCATGACAGTCTATACACTGCCTTGTGTAGCCTGGGTGTGATAATGTATGCATCATTTGATTCTGTGTTGTTTGCCATGGCCCATAATTGTGGACCAGACGCAGCCTCTTTGTCAGTGCCATGATGTTATTATGCCTTTTGCCACCTCGCATGTAGTACCATTGTAGCCTTTGCACCCTCTTTTTCTATTGCTGTTCTACTCCTATGTTGGTTCCTGCTGGGATGTTTCCCCCTGCTGTAGTAGCCTTTTCCACAGTACTATATATGCAATATGTCACAAACCACAGACACTTTTTTTGCAGGTCTGCTTTGCATGTTGCAGCAGCCCACCTGATATCAGGCAGCAGAAGCCTTCCTTCAGTTGTTCAAACATGTGACAATACTCCATGATGTTACTTGTTTCTACATGGGCTTTGTTGTTTGCATTTGATTCCATGGTCTGGATGTTGCATGTGGAGGTGATCGACCACAGCTCCATGATGTTACTTGTTTCTACATGGGCTTTGTTGTTTGCATTCGATTCCATGGTCTGGATGTTGCATGTGGAGGTGATCGACCACAGCTCCAGGGCATATCTGGCATCATGCCCAGTACACAGCAGTCACACCATTATATGTAGCTTGCTCCCTGCTTGCATGGTACATGAGTATACTACTCTGTGAAGCCTTACTATGCATGTTCCTACTGACTAGATATCCATGTTGGACGTCCCACCACAAGAACCTTCAGTAGAGGTTGAATGTGAGCCATACGTGTGAATCATAAGACATGTTTTGGTGGAACATGAACACATTATAATTATATGTAGTGCCCTGGGTATAGTGCACCACCTGGCAGCTGAATAAATGGAAACCCTTCCTGTTGATGTATCTTATTCCTGTGGACCAGGTAGGGCCTTCTTGATGGCAATGTGTGTGTGCAGTCCCTGGCTGGCAGAATCTCTCGGAATTGGGAGATGCTGTAAATTGCCCACACAATGATGATTTTGTACTCTGTAGTCCTTGGGAGCCAGATATGCTTCTTCACTTGCTGCAGCATAATGTGGAAAAACTAGTACAGAATATGTGAAACCGAAGCCTGCAAAATCCCTAACCTATAGGGAGCTGAGAGATACCTTTAACTAAGATGGCTAACATTACCTGTATCGTTGTATCCAGTGGCATGACTGATCCAGACATCCCTTCTGATTCCACGTATATGTGACACAGTTCAGCTAGTTCACATATGGTCTTCCCCCACACTATAGCTGTTCATTATCTGTTGATCCATGAAGTAATGATATATAAGGTACTGATGGTTCTTTCTTCGTTAGCTTAGATGGCTGTAGTGTACACTGTTGCAGGCACTGACTACAGTAGCAACCACTAACATGGTGATGTTCATAGTGTTTCACTGTTGCAGTCCTTACAGAATGTGTTATCCGGCTCCCAGTAGCCCACAGTCAGCCAGAATACCAAAGTCCTTGGTGTATGACTTCAGTTGCCTTCGGTTTAGGCCTGACTTCAGGTACAAAAGAAGGCAGCCAACGCCATTTCCTCAGTCTTTCTTGCTGTGGAGCCCAAAGCAGATACATTTTGCATGAGTGCTGGTCAGCCGAGTACCTTCTTTTTGTATTCCGACTGCTTAGTTGAAGACATCCTCAGATAAGTACCCCATTGAGGACCCTCTTTTCTTGCTTTAATGAATGTCTGAGAAAGTTAATAACTGTCTTGCCTGTGGAAAACAGATTCCACACCTTGATTTTCACTCCTATTACATTACTTGTTGGGCCTTGAGCATGATGTCCCTAATTGTGTTCTCTGTGCTTCTTTCAACCTGCGTACTATACGCCATAGAGCTAGGATTTTGTTCAAGCATTTTGGTGTTTGGCCTAAGTTCGTCGGTATGGCGTCTTCTGGTCTCCCAACTTCAGATGTTCCTAAGAAGGGCAAGGAAATGGACCGTGACAGGCTTTGGACTGTGACAGGCTTCGGGTCAAATTAGCCACCGACGTCCCTGTTAAGTTGGTTGTCGGCCCAGCAGTAGTCAGTGAGGCTCTTTCTTTGCCCCTGCAGTCTACGGATGTTCAGCAGCAGGCATCTACGGAGTCCTTTTCCAAGTCCTCCATACCGCAGGCTTCCACGTCATCTTCTGACCCTCTGCTGTTCACTGCTACCTCTGGATCCGGAACCGCTAAGCAGGCGCTGGCGTCTGAGTCCTTTTTTCTCTGCCCGGAGACCAGATCCAGACCGACGACCTTGATTCAGACTTCTGCGGTGGCTAGGCCTCCCGAGTCCTTCCGGCTTTCTAGCAAGCCATTCTGTCAAAATCTACTCCTAAGCAGGTGTCGGCCTTCCCTCAATTGCCTCAGGCTCAGACGGTTAAAATGGCTAGTGATCTCTTGACCCTTATCAAGGGCTCTTAGCCTTCTAAAAGGATCAGGGAATTGTCCCCAGAAGTTTTCTCTTCCTCAGACTTTGAGGTTTCCAGCAACTCTGCTGATGAAGAGGGAAACTCTCCTCTTTTTCTGGTTTTGAGGATTCTGATGCAGAGGACTCCATCCCTTCTGCCTCCCCTCTAGAAGATTTTTCTTTTGGAGATACTCTGAATACTCTTAGGGAGCATTTCAAATGGAAAAGTCAGGACTTTCCTCAGTCTAAGAAATGGATTAGGGAATTCTTGGATTGGATTTGCCACAGCATAAGCTTTTGGCTATCCCTCCGGTTTTGGAAGTTGTTGATGTTGTCATGGAGAATTCTTTGACTCCTAATTCTGTTCCTTCTGCTCCCAAAAAGCCTGACCGGTATTATAGAGTTCCTGATTCTCATCAGTTCCTTTTCAAGAATCCTACTGCTGATCCAGAGATTATTTCTCAGAGCCCTAAGGGTGTTAAAGCCACAGTTGCTAAAAATCCTGTTCCTTCTGACAGGGAATCTAGGGCCTTGGATAGATGGGGTAAAAGGTTTATACTTCTTCCACCCTGGCTATTAGGTCTGTTAATTGTCTTTTTCTTATGCTTAAGTATCAGCAGCATACTTTGGAGGTATTAAGGCTAAAATTGCTGGTGTTCCTTCCCTGATGGAGAGTAAGGACATGCATGATTTATTGAATTCTGCCACTCTGGTCACTAAACATTCTTTACATTGTGGTTTTGACACTTTGAAAGCTTCTTGTAGGGCAGCAGCCACTGGTTCTGTCATTAGAAGACATGCTTGGCTCAGGGAACAGCCCCTTTCTGAACCTGTCAAGTCTAAATTACTGGATGTGCCTTTGCACAAGGACAATCTTTTTCGTAGCAAAGCAGAAAAGGTATTGAAAAAGTTGGAGGATAAGGCCAAATCTATGCAAACTGTTGAGGTCTTTCTGCAAGTTCAGCCTCCTCATTTTAGTAGACATTGCCCTTCTAAGAAGTGGACTTATCTTGACCCTAGTAAACGGAGTCGCACTAGGTCTAGGGCATGGGTCTGCAACCTGCGGCTCTGGAGCTGCATGTGGCTCTTCCACCAATCTGCATTGGCTCCCTGTAGCTTTGAAAAATAATGGCCACTCTGCCACACAACACACACACACACACACACACACACACACACACACACACACACACACACACACACACACACACACACACACACACACACAGAGTGATCAAGCGACATAGTTTAAATATCGCTCTTAGAAACTTGCTAGAATAACACGGTTTCTGCTGCCATGCATTCCACAACACAATAAGTGCAATCAAGCAATCTCCTGGCAGCAGCAGCATCTCCTGAAAAATTTCCATAACTCTCAAAGTCTTACCACAAGAAATCTGGACAGAGCCACAAATAAAGGGGAGCAAAGGAACAAAATTAGGGGTAGACTTTAAATATTGCTCTTATAAACTTAATTATTTTATATTTAGTATAATAAACTATATATATAAAACTTTATACGCTGTGTTATCTTCATTTTAAGGGTCAAATAGGTTTTGTGGCTCCCGATGAATTTTATTTGCTTTGAGAGGGGCCAAAAATGGCTCTTTTGATTGTGAAGGTTGCAGACCCCTGGTCTAGGGGTTACAGGTCTTCTAGGGGACAGACTTCTACCCCTCAAAAGGCTAAGCACTGGCAGGCTTCCTCTTCTAAATCAGGGAGTTCTAAGCAAACTTCCCAAAGCAAGCATTCCCAATGACTCTGGCCTTTCCCTGCCTGTCTCTGCGGGCCCATGGTTTCCTTTGGGGGGAAGGTTAGTCATTTTTGCAAATGTCTGGTTCACCATCACAGATGACAAATGGGTGCTCAAAATAGTATCCCAAGGCTACAAGTTCTCCTTTCACACCTTCCCTGTCTACCAAGGATACCCAGATATCCCCCCAAACCAAAGGGCAGAAGCAGAAAAACAAGTTTCTTCTTTACTAAACTTGGGAGCAATAGAGCCAGTTCCTGCACTACAGATAGGCCAGGGTTTCTACTCAAGGCTTTTCTTGGTTCCCAAAAAAGGGGCACCTGGCACTCTATTCTGGATTTGCCCATTCTAAACACTTTTCTGGTTATTCCCAAATTCAAAATGCTCACTTTTCAGCAGTTGCTGCCAATGCTGGCCAAAGATTCCTGATTGGTGACTTTGTATCTCAAAGAAGCTTATTTGCACGTCCCGATAAGGGAAAGCTGCAGGCAGTTCCTTCGCTTCAGGGCGGGGAACAGGCACTTCCAGTTCTCTGCACTGCCCTTTGGCTTATCTACTGCTCCCAGAGTTTTTACCAAATGCCTGGCTCCAGTCATTGTTTTTTGCAGGCAAAGAAACTTTCACATTTACCCTTACTTGGACGATTGTCTTATTTAGGCAAACTCTCCAGAGCAATTTCTAAAGGATTTGGACTTTGTAAAGAACCTTCTCACCTCTTTTGGCTACACCATCAATGAAAAGAAGTCAAAATTGGTACCCACCAGGGAGATTGTATTCCTGGGAGCGAGCCTGAACACAGCCACCCAGATGGTATTCCTCCCTCAAGAGAAACAAATGGATCTTTTGAATTACTTAAAAAATTTGACAAGCGTGACTCAGCTCTCTGCAAGGCAATTCCTGCAAGCCCTGGGATTCATGGCTTCATGTAGTCTGATGATTCCATATGCCAGACTGCATATGAGGAAAATACAATGGTACCTCAAAAACCTTTGGTGTCAACACACTCAGGATTTGGACTTGATACTTCCTCTGATTCCCTGCCTGCAGAGTTCCTTTGGTGGGCGATGGCCTGTGCACAGAACAAAGGCCTGCCTTTCTATCCATATCCTACCAGCCAGACTCTCACCACAGATGCCTCGGACTATGCTTGAGGAGCACATCTAGAGGGCAGATGCATTCAGGGGACTTGGAACTCTTAACAGGTTAATTTGCACATAAATATGAAGGAGTTGATGGCAGTCCAGCAGGCATTAATGGCTTTCAAACATCTTCTCTCTCAGGGTACTCTTCTGGTCAGGACAGACAACACCACAATCATATGGTATATCAAGAAGCTGGGAGGGACGCACTCTTACCCCCTGTGCAGACAAAGCATGATACTATGTTCCATAGCAGCTTCCATGGGTATTCATCTGACAGCTCAGTTTCTTCCAGGAAGGCTCAACACCTTGGCAGACTGGTTGAGCAGGCAGGTCCTGGATCCTCATGAGTGGCAACTAAACAAGACCATCTTCTATTGCATCTTTCAGCGTTGGGGCACTCCCCAGGTGGATCTCTTCTCATCTCGAACCAACCACCTTCTTCCAATCTTTTGCACCAGGGATCATCACAGCAAAGCTTGGAAGGTGGATGCTCTGTCTTTCCCCTGGACACAGTTGTCGATCTATGCATTGTCTCCTCTGCCTCTTCTTCCCAGTGTGCTGCTAAAGATAAGGGACGAAAAACCAAGGGCCATCATCATAGCTCCAGACTGGCCCAGACAACATTGTTATCCAGTACTTCGCAATCTATCCCAGTCTCAGCCTTGGCATCTTCCCCTGATAACCAGATCTCTTGGTTCAGGGGGGGGGGGGATTCTGCATCCTCATCTTCAGACTCTGCATTTGGCAGCTTGGCTCATAATTTAAACCCTTCCCAACAAGTGGTTGAGGTCCTTCGTGAGGCCAGGAGGCCTAGCACTAGGAAATCTTACCCAGATAAGTGGAAAAGATTCTCCATTTGGATGCAGACTAGAGGGGAACACCCTTCTCAACCTACTCTTCCTCTCATTCTTGACTATCTGGCAGGCAGGCTTGCTTAATGGTGGACTTTCCTTTTCTTCTATCAAAATCCATGCTTAAGTCTGCTCATTGTTCCTTTGAGCATCCCATTTTCTCTCATCTCTTGATGAAACAGTTTCTCAGGGGTGCTAGCAATTTAAAGCCTCCCAGAAGGGCACCTACTCCTGCTTGGGATGTCAGTTTTGTACTTGAGAAACTTACTCTGCCTCCTTTTGAACCAGCTGCCTCAGCAGACCTGAAGTTTCTCTCCTGGAAAACTGCCTTTCTTTTGGCTATTACTTCATCTAGAAGAGTTTCTGAGGTGCAGGCCTTAATGGCAGTAGAGCCTTTTATCATCTTCCATGTGGATCGTGTTTCTCTTCGAACTAATCCTTCCGTTATACCGAAGGTGGTTTCTAGCCTAACTCTTAACTAGTCCATCCACCTGCCTACCATCTTTCCTAATCCTCAGAATAAAGGGGAAAGGTTACTGCATTCCTTGGATGTGCATAGACAGCTTAGATTTTACCTGGACAGGACTAAATCTTTTCGGAAGTCTGATCAGTTGTTGGTCAGTTTTGCTCCTGGAGCTCAGGGCAAAGCTTTTTCTAAACAGACCATTTCTAAGTGGATTGCTCATTGTATTCACTTTTGTTACTTACAGCATGGCAAGGTTCCTCCTCAAAATATTAGGACCCATTCTACTAGGGCAGCCTCTACCTCAGGAGCTTTTTTAAGAGGTGTACTTACTAGAGACATACTGGAAGCAGCTACATGGACTTCTGTCCACACTTTCACTAAACATTACAATTTACCCTTGTTTTCTAAATCCAGGGCTGGCTTTGCCACTGCAGTGTTGCAGGGCATCCTTACCAACCCTTAAACAGTGGGTGTGCCTCCTGCCTTTTGTTTTTTCTTTTCCTGGGCTTTGGGAATCAATCCATTTTGTAAGGACTGCAACAGTAAAACGTGATGAACATAGTACAGTTGTGTACACTTATCATAAATGTAGATTTTCGAATGTATTCACTGTTGCAGTTCTGGTTTCCCCCCTTCCATCCCCCCTTTTTTTCCTAGGGCACAGACTGGATTTTCTTTTCCTGGTCTAACCTTTTTTTGGGGGCTCCTGACAGTTAAGGCAAGAAAAACGGAGGAAATGGCGTTGGCTGCCTTCTTTTGTACCTAACATCAGGCCTAAACCAAAGGCAGCCGACGTCATATACCAAGGACTTTGGTATTCTGGCCAACTGTGGGCTACCGGGAGCTGGATAACTCATTTTCTAAAGACTGCAACAGTGAATACACTCTAACATCTACATTTATGGTAAGTGTACACAACCGTACTTTCTGCAACAGCGACTGCTGCTCCTAGCATTTTGATTCCCTTGTGTACCAGAAATCCCCAGTGTTCAAAATTGGGTCGTGCCCCAGAGCAGTGCTCTTGTTTTATACATTTCAGATTCACCCATTTGTTGCTGTTGTCATTTGTATACTCCATGTTCCATTGAATTCATGCGAGTCTTCATTTCCTTATCCTTGCGTAGTATGTTTACATGTACTGCTTACTGTGGAATTTTTCCCTGTGCTGCCATGATGTCTGTTTCTCTGAATTATCTGCATATTTCCTATTTCTCTGAATTACCTACCCCTGTGTGCTGCCCATACTTGAGCTGTGCATTGTGCTAATCATCACACTCACAATAACACCAGAACAAATCTCAGCAGAAAATAAGAAATAGAACTGAATATGAACTGTAACCGTGCTGTTCCCTCTTTTCCCATTTTGCACATGGGGTCCGGCTGTCAAAGTGACAGTCATCTTGAGCTAAGGTTTACACAGCCGGGTGGCTAGCCCTGCCGCTGTAGTTCATCCGTACCACTCATTCGCACATGCACTCACACCTACGGCTAATTTAGAGTGTCCAGTCCACCTACTGCATGTCTTTGGAATGTGGGTGCAAACCGGTGCACCGGGAGGAAACCCACGCAACTGCAGGGAGGACATGCAGATTCTGCACAGAAGGCACCCCAGCCAAGAATGTGTCTCTTATTCTTTGCCAGAAGAGATTAAACTTGTAAACGTTCTCTGTTTTGTGTTGTAAGGTAGTGAACTTTAGTCTGTTCATTTGTAAAGCTTACACCAAATTGTACTTTCTTTTCTTAATGTCTAAATTGTAACAGTGTAATGGCTAAAAATAGACCTTTGTGATGCAGTCAACCTACACATGCATAAATAAGTAAAATAACATAAATATAATGCTGGATGCAGATTTCCTATTTTACTTGATATGAGAGCAGTTAGTAATGGTAGAGCATAGCAGTCTGTAAAATGTCAGGATAGTCTTAATGGTATGCCTCATTTTTCAAACTTAAACTCCGTCTCTCTCTCTCCATATATATATATATATATATATATATATATATATATATATATATATATATATATATATACATATATATATATATTAAATATAGCTCTACTACATTTTGTTGAGTTACCAGAAAATGGACTTTGAAAATCTCGAGACCACTTCAAAAATCTACAATACTGAAAGCTCATAACACTGTCTCTCAAAATCTCGAATCCCAGAATATCGAAATTCCAAAAGCATATAGTACACTCCCTCCAAATGGATATAACAAATACTAAACATTGCAGGGGGACTGCACCCCCATGTAGGGGGCTGCACCCCTCACACCCCCTGCAACTTAAATATACCAACTTTGAGGTCACAGTACAGTGGAGGAAAGGTAAATTTCGTGATTCACACTGTACTGCAGTCTCCACAAAAAAAATCTACATAATTAAAAAAAAAATATGCACCTGTCCACACAGCCATTGCAAACGCATCCACCCTTACACACTCATCCCGACACTGCAAACAACATTCACACCACCGCCTTTCAAAAAATAACTTCTACCATTAAAAATAAATCTAACTTACTCGTCTCTGCAACAGTAAGACCACACAAGTTGACAAACTCCCTTCACTGTTACACGTAACATCCACCACGTCTTTCTACAACAGTTTACAACTACTTAAAGAAATACCACACTTTTTTGGTGTTAAGGGACTCGAGTTTAAAATCATTCAGCATTTTCATCTTTCGACATTGTGGTCTCGAGATTTTCATGCTCGGTCTTCTGGTAACTCAGTAAAGTGTAGTAGAGCCGTATATATATGTATATGTATATATATATATATATATATATATATATATATATATATATATATATATATGTATGTGTATATATATATATATATATATATATATATATATATATATATATATATATATATATATATATATATATTTATATATACTGTCTTAGTATGATGACGACAACTGTAACTTTTTGCCCAAGTTATTGAGCATTAAGTCTGGTCAGGTCAGTAGGTTGCTAGTTTTTAGACAAATGTAAGGTTCCACGGGGCTTCAAAGTTAGCCCTGAGATTTTTATAAGTGTGCACTCCCAGTATGGGTGTGGTATGGCACCTTGATGAAGAGGCATTTGCGTTTCTTGCTACATTGATGCTAGTGTTACTGTTCTCTGCATGGTTACAAGATGTTGGCTGCTTACCTAGTTGACCTGTTGCTGGTGTGTCAGTTAGTTGACTTGAGCTGTATTCAGACTAGTTGTTTATTACATTGCAGTACTGATTGATATGCTATCATGGTTGAGTGACCATGGAGTTAATATGTATACGAAAAGGGTATGGGGGCTGGATCACCACCCCTGCCAAGGTAAATGTTTTCTTTTACTGATTCTCTATGTATGTGTTGTTTGGAGCTTATCTCCCCGGGCCACCGCTGAAAATGGACCTGTGTCCAGTCGGACTTTCCTGGTTAACAAATGTAAAATAAAATAAAATAAATAAATAAAATATTTTTATATTGTATAGCTTGAGTTCCAGTCACAAAAGTAACATTCTTAATTTTTCTTGCGTGATGATTTATTGGAATACAGAATGTATTCCATCTTACAAATCAGTGAAAGCTCTGTATCTGCAATTGTTTTTGAGGCATTGATTTGAGTGACTGTTCAATCAAACAAACCTTTGCAACTACACGTTTAAAGTTCTTCTGTTGTTGTGCTCAACATATACTTGTAGAATTCTCTTCGTAGATAGAAAGCAGGGGCTTGTCCCCTGTCAGCCATTGCAGTTGTTTGTTGAATGATCAAGTTTGCAGATGATGTCAGTGTCTGGCTTAGTGCACCATAGCAGTTCATCATCTCTTTGTCTAACTGACTGTGTCAGAGTAGCAGACAGAGACATGTTTCTGCATAAAGTTATTATACTTTGACCTTGTTTTCAGTTTCTAGTATGGCAGCCGCTGTGTCTGGTAGATAGCAGCCAAAGGCAGGAGGGGGAGGCCTCTGTGATTATGAGGCAGCTGATATGCATATGCAAAACAGCTGATATTTTTATTCTTTGGCTTCTGCAGTGAAACTATATCATGCAAAAATAAAGTATCCAATGAATGTACAAAGAGAAAGGGACATATTACATGTACAGAGAAAATATCCACTACATTCCATTTCACAAGGGTAGACATTCTAAAACTAAGAACCAGTGTTAAATGTCAGTCATGGATAATTACATTTACTGAGGAGACATATTTGCACCTAATGCTTGTTTCTCATTCTGTCTCCAGTATGCCTGCCGTGGGATGTCAGATAAGAGCCATTCACAACACTATTCATGCCATTCACAACACTATTCATGCCATCTGCTGTGTTCTTGCCTGAGCTCCCTGATTCGCCTTGGGTCTGAGCTGGGTCGGAAGCTAGGTGACATAAAGACTGACAGTCTTATGAGTTTATTCTCTTAGAAAGGATGATACTTTGGGCCCTGAGACTAGAACTCCCTCTACCTAGGTCTGCTTGAGCATATTTCATAGTCTGGGTATGTGTGCAAGACTAGTAAAAACAGGGATAAAGAAATGTTTCATATTATGATTTGCTGTTAGAGAGAAGGTGGGAGTCGGTGTATGTTGCAGTTGGCAAAAAAGCCTAAGGTTGTGGGTGCTCCTTCTAAACAGAGAAGTGTGGGATTATTAAATGCAGTGACTATCACAGAAATCAGGCTTTTAGTGGCATTTTCATAATGGACAAGCCAGAAGCTATGAATCCTACTTCCAGCACTGTGATTTATGGAGAAACCAGAAACGTAAGTTCCCTTTTCATGCTAGAAAGAAGTGTCTGTATTCTAAACCAGGAAGGCACTGAGTAAAATATTTCTGGAAAAGTAGTTTGTTCAGAGAGAAGTGTGTGTGTGTGTGTGTGTGTGTGTATATATATATATATATATATATATATATATATATATATATATATATATATATATATATATATATACCACAAAAAAGAACTAAAAAACCAACCACTCCTTGGGCAAACTGGAAGAACGATGCACTGAACACTGGAATTGAGAGCTTTCATTCACTTTAATAAAGGAACTTCTTCAGAAACAAGTCATACTAAAATGCATAACAGTTAATATACACATGGGCAACCAATAAGAAAAAAGGGCACCTACATTTTTTCAAAATTCTGACATCACTTCCTAATGATAGCATCTTAATGCACATTTGATGTTTAAGTTGTCGTTAAGCCCTGAAAGTGCGTCAGCATTAAGAAACCATTGGCGCCTTAATTCAAGCACCTGTAATAAGGTAGCTACATCCCCTACAAAGTGAGCCACATGTTCCAGAACAAAAAAATTAAAACACTTAAATCCTGGACAAGTAACACTGTGCTTTGCTAATGCAGTCTTAAAATCATGTTTTCTAATAGCCCAGCAGTGTCTTTGATCCGATCAACTAATTTTCAAGCAGTCTTATCAATGTAAAAATCCATACAAAAATCACAAAATCCTAAATAAACAATATTGTTAATATTACAATCATAATTTCCAGAAATATAAGCAGTATAGTAAAAAGAGTAGCTAGTACATGTATGTATATATTTACAAACTATACAACTGTTGCATTTAAACAGAACTGTTATAAGACCCTTTTGAATAAAATAATGACGTATCATGTTGTTCAAAGACTGATTAAGTTCGAGTCTTCTGGTAACAAAAGGAGGGGTTCTCTCCTAATACTGAGGACAAATCACGATTCTGTGTAATGCACCAGTTTTTGGTCAAAATGTTTCTAATCTGGTACATATCTAAGTTAATGGGAGGGGGAAAACTAAGTTGCACATCAGGTCGAATGGAGGATGATTTGGTTTTTTGAACTCCAACCTTAAGTATAGACTGAAACCTAATATGTCTTTGCTCACTAATTTCTGCAATTAATCTAATGAATGTGCCAGATAGTTCCTATCACAAAACAATTTTCTCAGAAAATGACATTCTCTTACAAACAATCTTCACTGATAATCCTAGAAAGATATGTAAATTATTCTTGTACTACATTGGCCTTCATAAAATATGGATATTGGCTCGTAAACTCCAAAAAATTGTTTCTCAATTTCTTCTTGTGATGGATATTAGACTGGAACAACAATCTGTCTTTATCAAGGGAAATTTTAACATCTAAAAACTGTAATGTAGTACTGATATTAGAAATGGAAAAAATTTAAAAAGTGATACTCTCAGACAGAGCTTGTAGAAATGTGTCTATTTTGACCCTTGTGCCCTACCAAATGAAGAAGATGTCGTCTATGAATCTTTTATATCGAATAATGTTTTCAAAACCTTTTATTTTGACTAAGCTGTTAGCTTCCCAAGTACTTAGAAATATGTTTGCGTATGCTGGGGCCATTTTGGACCCCATAGCAATGCCCCACTTTTGATGGCAAATTCTTCTCATTAAAGGAAAAGAAATTGTTTTCAAGAGCAATTTTAGGTAGCATAAGGTACTAACCTTCTGCCTATCCATAAAGATGTCTTTTAAAAGAAAATCTGTAGTAAGTTCAAGTCCATCATGGAGTGGAAGAGCCTCTACATCTAGTGTTACAATAACATTGTCAGATGGAGACACTGAGTATCTAAATTGCTCATCCAAAAAATCCAAGAATCCCGTAAAAAGTATTTAGCTATGGGATTTAAAATCGAGTCAGTATATTGGGAAATGTTTTCAGTCTTTGTGTTTGTACAAGAAACAATCAGTCTAAATGGTGGCTCAGTGGGTTTTCTTTTGCATTTTGGGGATACCAAAATGTTTCACCCAACACACTTCTTCTACTAACAAAAACTGATATTCATCCAAAGAAATTCTGTTACTATGTAAAACCTCGAACAGGAAATTGTCAACACAGGCAAATTTGTTATACACCTCATACAAAGGAATACCCTGTTAAACATTTACATAATTTAAGGACAACTCAATTTTACCCTTATAAACTACTTGTTCCATGATGACAGTCCCATAGCCCTTATCAGTTTCATTATTCGTATCAGTTTATTTTTTTAACTTATTAAGGGCATACATTTCAGACTTAGACAAATTATACCATTTGGAACAACTGTTATGTGATCACAATTCCCTAATGTCACAATCACATGCCTGTAAATAGATATTATGTGTTATGCAGTAAAGGGTTTAAAGTACTTTTTTAAAATTTTTTAACACCATATAAATGTTGGTCAGACACATCATTAATAATATATTTCAAATTAAGTTTTCACAAAAAAAGTCTAAAATCAAGTAGCACATTAGTTAAATTGGTTCTTTGTGCTTGGATGTAGATAAAACCTTTTTCTTAAAATGCTAAGGTGTTTTTCTGAAAACGCTGTAGAAGAACTGAACAATCAAAATAGTGTTCTGTGCGGTCTGACACACAATCCAAGCACGGATGGTCTACTGCCGGTTCCTCCCCCTGTTACGACCTTGTCCTCTTGCATGGCCTCTCAAAAAAAAAACGCCCCTCACTAGAGTGCTTCCTCTTTTGGCCAATAAAAAATAATTTATGGTAGTTTAGTTTGTAGCTATATTGTTATTGGCAGAAATGAGTTACCAGTACCTTCATTATTCACTGAAGTAGTGAGTGGTGGAAAATCATCTAATGATGAAATAGCATCCCAGTAGTAGCTGCAACACCAGAATGTTGACTGAAAATTAGTAACCTCTGGATGGTTACCTTTCAAAATATATGCTGTTTGAGTTAGATTCTGTTCACTGTCATGCGGCAACTTTTTGTTCTTCCTGTTAATAATAGTTGCTACGTGTCTGCTAATCTTAGCAGGAATACTATCCTGTAAACATTTATAATCATTGAATGCAGGATGTTGTAAATTAACAGCATATAGGAACTCAGTTTCAGTCTTTAAACTTATCAAGTTAGATTTGATAACTACTTTTAAAACTTGAAGACTGGCTTCATTGTATATATGTACTAAATCCTCATAAGTCTGCGAGTCCTTAGAGATGCCATTTGGAAATTTGTAGCTGTGTAACCCAAATGGTACTAATTCATTGTGCACACATCAAGCAAGATAAAAATGGTCATATTCCATGTTCTTATAAGCTATTCATAATCTGTCAAATTTATACATCATAGACTTACAGTTAGTGATGTTATCATGGCCAGAGTTTGGTAAACTAGCCACATCAGAGTGAATCTCTCCATTGTCAACAAAAAAAGGGATTCCTGGTGTTGCCAAAAAGGCTTGCTCCAAAAAATCAGAATTACAAATAGGGGAGGCCATCAGAGTAACATCAAGTTCATCATTACCAGTTCTATAACTAGGTCTTTGGCATTGGAAGCTGTTAATGTGTTACTGAAACCATGTAGCATATTCTGGACTCTGGTAACTGTATCAGCAAGCATTTGAACTATGTTGTAAATCTTGGAAGGCACAGTATGGGCAGTTAAATCCAATAAACTCTGGCTAGAGGAGCAAGGTTCAGAAGGTATTTGCTCAGCCATCGGTCCAGCGGAAATTAAAAAGATATATTCCACAAACCACAAAAGAAGAACTAAAATCTAAGTAACCCAACCACTCCTTGAACAAACTGGAAGAACGATACCCTGAACACTGGAATTGAGCACTTTTTCATTCACTTTATTAAATGAACTTCTTCAGAAAGAATTCATACTAAAATGCATAACAGTTTATACACATAAGCAACTAATAAGAAAAAAGGCGCCTAAGTTTTTTAAAAAAAATCTGATGTCACTTCCTAATGATACCATCTTAATGCACATTTGATATTAGAGGTGTGTGAATTAAGGTGCAATTGTTTCTTAATGCTGATGCACTTCCAGGACTTAATGACGACTTAAACATCAAATGTGCATTAAGATGGTATCATTAGAAAGTGACGTCAGAATTTTTAACAATTTTAGGCACCTTTTTTCTTATTGGTTGCCTATGTGTATATTAATTGTTATGTATTTTAGTATAAATTCTTTCTGAAGAAGTTCATTTAATAAAATTTCTCAATTTGGTGTTCAGTGTATTGTTCTTCCAGTTTGTCCAAGGAGCGGTTGGTCATATATACGTGTATGTGTATACATTTTAGATCTTGTATATGAGTATATGATTCTCATATAATCTAAGTATACAAAATCAACAAAAAGTAGTCTGTCCAAAAAAAATATTGAAAATAAAAAGAAAAACTGTATTTTTGGAGAGAACAAGTCTCCCTGCACCGCTGCACTCCATGATAATATGTGTGTGTGTGTGTGTGTGTGTATATGTATGTATGTATGTATGTATATATATATATATATATATATATATATATATATATATATATATATATATATAATATATATGTATATGTATATATATATATATATATATATATATATATATATATATATATAACACACACACACACACACACACACACACACACACACACACACACACACACACACACCAACTCTGAGATTGCTGTACGGTGAGGAAAGGGTAAACTTCCTGATGCCCACTATTTGCAATCTTGCACAGAAAACAGTCCAGCACATCTGATCAACTGATTTTTGATCGTCCGTGCCTGCTATTTTTCTGTCTGATGATCGCACAATTCAGTCACCGAAATGATACCCATTTTTTATATCATAGATCACCTGTCACTACCACCAGCAGTTAATGGATGACTGGCAATGATTGATGAGGGTCTGAATTTCACCACTGCCAACCTGAATGACACTCTCTTTTATGTGAGTGACAGGGGCTACTGTCCTTGAATCCACCCCACCGTCCCAAATAGGCCTGATGGCTACCAGAGTGCTGGTCTTGTAAGTCTAACAACTGGTACCCAACAGAGTAAAGTAAAGTGCACACAAATCTGATTCATTAAGCAGTTTACCAAACACAACCTGGTCTCAAGAGCACAAAGGGAATATGAGCTGCTGTCCTGGGTTTGAGATTATCACATTCGTATCCAGACTAGGAATGCACACTGATCACTTACAGAGCTGAGTCTTTGATGTAACACCCCAGGCTCTTTTCTCCCGACTGTCTCTGAAAAACACAGTATCTTCAGTGCCCTTTACCCATGGTAACTGCTTTAAAAGCAAATAGCTATTTACTTACACACACACACACACACACACACACACACACACACACACACACACACACACACACACACACACACACACGCTCATTCCCAGAGAAATCTGACAGAATTCTCCAACTCCTCACAGCCTTTTCCTGGCATGATACTACTGCCACCACTCTAGATATGGCTTGAGACCTAGATATGTCAGGAAGGTGTCAGTTGTGAGTTAGTCATATATAAATTATAAAAATGATCATAGAAGGTTACTAGACTATTGGCACTGAGGCCCTTATAAGCCTAGCCAAGAGTTTAGCCTATGTTTAGACAAGTCAGCACCCAATGCCCCTGTCCAGCAGGGACAGTGGTGGAATCCCAGGGGTATATTTTCTGTTTCCCATCTAGTTATCCAGGTTGCACTTAAAAAGGGATAAAGAGGTGCTCTGCTTGACATGGAGAGGGAGTCTGTTCCATAGATGGGGGGGGGAGTCTCTGGGTCACAAATCTGTCTCGCCAACAAGTACTGTTGATGTCACAGACCAGGTTGAGGCCGCGCGTGTGAGTTACTCAAGTGGAGCTTGACTTGCGGATATGCAGTAGTCCCATCAGGGTGGGGTCCGTGATCACCTTGTATGCCAGACAGAGGTCACTTCTGAGGAGTCTGTATGAAACGGAGTAGACGGATAGGGCTTTTAACCTATCTGTGTTTGGTAGATGTTTGAGGCCCTGGATTCTTTTGGTGAGGAACCTCTGGGGTCTCTCAGCTACTGCATGTGCTTTGTGAGGTACATGCCGAAAGGGGAGTTATACTCCATAATGCGCCTTATAAGGGAAGAATACAGGGATGTTATGACCTCCTTGTCCCTGGATGAGATACCCTTACTTATGAGATGGGTCCAGTAGAAGGCTTTCTGTACAATGGAAGCAACATGGTGTCAAAAGTCAGGTTGCTATCAACCTGGGTGTCCAAATCCCTCACGACTGATTGCGTGCTTAGGACTTTGTTATTAATGTGATAATTTGTGGGGAAGTCACTCTCCCCAAGGGGAATGATGATGCATTTTTTGTATTCAGTTTGAGGCCATGTTTCTGGCACCAGTCATTTGTCTGAGTCAGACCCACTTGGAGGATGTCCACATCACTAGGCGAATTGATGACAGCATCCAGCTTGCAGTCATCTGCAAACTTGGTCAGTCCTAGCCCACTGGTTTTGGCCTGGACATCAGAAAGGTATATCCCAAATAACAGAGGCCCTAAGACCGAACCCTGGGGTACACCACTTGTTATGGGTCTACTGCTTGAGGTGACTTCCCCTATTTTGATTAGGTGGGTTCTATCAGTGAGCCAGTCTGCTACCCATCTGGTAACATATGGGTTGATGCCTAGTTGAGGGAGTTTATCTAGGCATCAGTCTTTCACTTGTAGTAAGCTGAAGAAGTCTAAGTAATTGGAGATGGAAGTCGCAGCTTGCCAACCTGCAGAGCTCAGTACCCCATTCTCGGAACATAATGGCAATATTTCTTATATAAAATAAATCCAGCCACAATAATTTAAGGTAGTAATTAAAACATTATGTAAACAGTAAAGGAAACAGTGCTGATTAAAATTTCCAGAGATCAAAACAGATCACAAAGAAAGGAAAATCACAGTTATATGGATAGAAATATTTAAAGAAAACATCTGCACAAGCTAAATAAATACAACTTAAAGAGCTTTGAATTCTTACTGTTGTAAGACCCCAGAAGGAACAAGGCAGAAATTGCAGATGGTAAACTTATGGGGAACTAGATCAATATAGTCAGCAAGATTAAAGTAGTAGGATTTTGGAGACCATTTACATATTATTCCCCAAGGTACAAAAACTCGGGTAGGTTAGAGAGAACTTGTATTTCACAGGAACATGTGCATTTAATTGAATGTTTTGATAAGCTTCCAATAACTATTTCAGATCATGCACCAATAATAACTAAAGTCAAAATGAGACACTGGCACTTTCCCACCTATCTGTTGAAAAGACGGGAATTTAAAGAATTGGTAGTAGAAATTATTCGGGAGCTATTAGAGAAGGTAGAAATTTCTTCTGAGATATAGCTAGGGAGTGGGATAAAATTAAAGTGGAGTTTAAAAATAGGGTGCAAATAAAAGAGAGGAATATGGTTAAAAGTAACGAGAATTGTTTAGAGGGAATGACAAGGGTTAAAGTGTTGCAGAATAGGGGGAATCTCACAGAACAAGGAGATGAGGAATTGCAGAATGCTTAACAGAAAATAAGGGATTATCTTGATATATAATGGTAATGAGTTTAGAAAGACTGCTGTTAAGCAACTGTTTTTTGATAACTTCCAGAGCACAAAAACTTTTAGCACAATGACTCTGACAACAGAAAGTAGAAAGGGTTGTCGCCAAGCTTAAGAAGCCTATAACAAGATATCCTGTAAAGGTACTAAAAGTATTTAGAAAATTGTATGAAAGTATTTCTAAAGGAATATAGACATCAAGAAAAAGTAGAAATGAAAATGTTTTTGGAAGAATTAAGTATGCTAAGGTTAGAAGTAGATGAGGCTCACTTACTAACAGGATAGGAGGAGATGAGATAAAAATGGTGGTGTATAACCAATCTGCAGGAAATTCCCCAGGAATAGATGGCATTCCTGTGGAAGTTTGGAAGCTAGGAGGGAAGACATATAAAGATATGGAAGGAACCTGTGAGATCCAGCTTCATACAGGCTCAGTTCCATCCTAAACCTTGATTGTAAAGTGTTTGTCCATAATGGCTAAAAGACTGGCAAAGGTGAGTTGATAGATATGGATCAGTGTGTTTTTGTGGAGGGGAGGCAAACATTTGACAACATTAACAGAACATTGATGATCCAGCAGGAAGCAGAATATAAGAAAATACCACTTTTTTTGTTAAGTCTTGATGCAGAGAAAGCATTTGACAGAGTAACTGGAGTTTATGAGCAAGGCAGTGGAAGTATTTGCATTTCCTGATAAAAATTATAAGGTTCTTTAGCAGGATATATGAGGAATTGGAGGCAAAAAAAGTGGGGGGTTCCTCTCTGATAAGTTCTGTTTGAGCACAGGAGCTAGGCAGGGGTGATGTTCGTCGTGCATACAGCTGCAGTCATAACAGATGGGTTTTCCTGCCTTCAGGCGGGTCCTCGGTCGTCCGAATTCCAAAGTCTAGGTCCGGCGTCGGTTGTCATCGCTTCTTCCCTGACGTCAGTGCGACAGGGGTATAAAAGAACCAGCCAACGCCATTTTCTTCAGTCTTTCTTGCCGCGCAGTGCCCGAAGCAGAAGCAGTTCGCAAGTGCCGGTCGGCCAGCTCCTGAGATTACGAATATTTTGAAACTGAAGTCTTCTTGAAAGCCAAGTACCCCGTTGGGGAAACTTTTCTTGCCTCAGACCGATGTCAGACAAAGTTAATAATTGTATTTCATGTGGGAAGCAAGTACCGCATAAGGATTTTCATTCCCTCTGCATTCCTTGCTTAGGCCCAGACCACGACGTCCCGGCCTGTCATTTTTGTGCTACATTCAACAGACGCACCATTAAGCGTCGGGCGGAGTTTGCCCAACACTATTTTGGCAAAATATTTAATTACATTATGTTGTCGGATACTCCAACTCCAGTTTTGAGTAAAAGATGCAAAGATAAGGACCAACACACGAGGTCCGCGGCTTCTACCGACACCACGCCAAAGCCGACTACAGGTGGTCCAGTTCTCAGTGAGGCGCCTACGCAGCCCCTGACTACCGACGACACTTCATTGGTGGTGTCTACTGTACCCGAGGTCACAGGCTCTTCGGCCCACACCCCGACTACCGATACCGAAGCCACTCTTGGCGGTGAAACTCAGAGTTTAGACAGGTCTGCCACCTCTCAAGGTGTCTTCAGGCCTTCCTCTTCTTTTTCCATCAAGGCTTTCACTAAGTCTAAAGCAGCCATGCATACTAAGAGACAAGCTCCACAGGGCCCTTCTCAAGGCCCCATGCCTAAAAAGCAGATGCTCAAAATGGCTGAGGATTTGATTACTCTTATCAGGGGTTCTCAACCCCCCCCCCGGACAAAAGGCCCAGAGTGGAGGAAGAATTCCCCTCCTCGGACCAGGCCTCCATTATTTCAGAGCATTCTGATGACCAGGAACATTCTTACTCCCCTTTTGAAGATTCTGATGCAGAGGAGTCCATTCCCTCTGTCTCCCCCCCTGAGGATTACTCTTTTGGGGAAACCTTGCATACCTTGAGGGAACACTTCCACTGGGAAGGCCAGGAGTACTCAGACTCCAAGAAAAGGCTTAGGGATTTTCTCTTGCTCCCTCAGCACAGGCCTCTGGCTATACCTCCTGTCTTAGACATTCTAGATGATGTGTATTCGGAGGCCTGCCTTAACCCAGACTCTTTACCTCCAGCCCCAGTCAAGCCTGACAGGTATTACCGGGTTCCTGACTCACACCAATTCCTATACAAAAGCCATGCGGCTGACCCAGAAACTATCTCACAGGGCCCCAAGGAAATTAAGGCCTCCACTGCTAAAAATCCATTACCTTCAGAGAGAGATTCCAGAGCTTTAGAAAGGTGGGGGGGAAAAGGTATACACCTCGGCCACCTTAACCATGAGGGCATTAAACTGCCAGTTCCATATGTTGAAGTACCAACAGTTTCTGTTATCACAGTTGAGAAGCAAAATGTCACACCCTGAACAACCAGACTTGAAGGAGTTGCAGGATTTGATGCATAGTGCAGAACAAGTGGGTAAACATACCTTGCAATGTGGTTTTGATGCTTTAGAGGCCTCATGTAGAGCTGCTGTTACAGGATCAGTCATACGTAGACATGCCTGGCTCAAAGAGCAAACCTTACCAGATCATGTCAAAGCTAAATTACTAGATGCCCCTCTGCAAAAAGATGTATTTGGTGTTAAAGCTGAGGAGGTATTAAAGAAAATGGAGGAAAAGGCTAAATCAATGCAAACAGTGAAAGATTTCCTACAAGTACAACCTCCACGTTTCAGTAGAAATTGGCGTTCCAAAAATTGGTCCTTTCCAGCCATGGACAGACCCCAAAGAGGCAGATACAGGTGCCCGAGGGGCAGATGGCAATCTCAAGGATCGTTTAGAGGCAGACAATGGCAAGCTCCTACACAAAGAGATGGTGAGGATAGTTCACAGCCATTCAGAAAGCAGACCCAATGACTTTCCCCTTTGCATGCCAAACAAGGCTAAAATGGCAGCACCTTTAGACGGAAAACTGGCATTATTTTCGAAGAATTGGCATATTGTCACAAAAGACAAATGGATCCTGGACATTATAAACAGAGGCTACAGATTCCATTTTCACACCCTTCCAGAAATGAGAGGCATGCCAAACCTGCCACACAATCAAAGGGCAGAGGCACAAAAACAAATTTCAGATCTCATGGACATGAAAGCTATTCAAGAGGTACCTACACAAGAACAAGGTCAAGGTTTTTACTCCAGACTATTCCTGGTACCAAGGAAGGGAAAAGATTGGAGACCTATTTTGGACCTATCCATCCTAAACACATTTTTAATCGTGCCAAAATTCAAGATGCTCACATTACAGCAGCTTCTTCCCATGCTGGGCAAGGAGTCTTGGCTGGTAACATTGGACCTCAAGGAGGCATACCTGCATGTCCCAATCAGACAAGATTGCAGAAGATACCTCAGATTTCTTGCAGGTTCAACCCATTATCAATTCTCTGCATTGCCCTTTGGCTTATCTACTGCGCCCAGAGTATTCACGAAATGCCTGGCATCAGTAATTGCCTACTGCAGACTTCAAGGGATACAAATATACCCATACTTGGACGACTGCCTGATCCAAGCAGACAGCAAGCACATACTTCTGAAACATCTGGCTTTTGTAATAATGTTGATGAATTCTCTGGGATACACAGTCAACAAAAAGAAATCAAGGCTAATACCCTCTCAAACAATAATTTTCCTAGGTGCCAACTTGGACACAAACACCCAGGGGCAACTAACTCAATACTTCAGAAAACTAGCAAATTTCACCAGGCTGACTGCAAGGAAAATCCTGCAGGCTCTGGGATTCATGGCATCTTGCATCCTACTAATCCCATGTGCAAAGCTGCATATGAGGAAACTTCAATGGTACCTGAAAAACCTATGGTCTCAACACAGCCACAGTTTGGAAACAATAATACCACTGATTCCATGTCTTCAAAAGGAATTTCTGTGGTGGGCTCAAGCATGCCAAAGAAACACAGGTCTCCCATTCTGCAAGCCTCAAGCAAATCAAGTCATCACAATAGACGCCTCGGACTACGCCTCGGGGGTGCACATGACAGATCGGTGCATTCAGGGCAAATGGTCCCAAAAAGAAAAGCACCTACACATCAATCAAAAGGAAATGTTAGCAGTAATAAATGCTATTATAGCTTTCAAAGACATTCTGCATCCAGGCCAACTATTGATAAGGACAGACAACACCACAGTAATGTGGTACATAAACAAACAGGGAGGAACCCATTCATACCCCCTATGCAGGCTGGCCATGTCTCTTTGGAACATGGCTCTGGAATTACAAATCGAAGTTCAAGCACAGTACTTGCCAGGCAAGGAAAACACGCTGGCAGACAACCTAAGCAGAAATATGACAGATCCACACGAATGGAAGTTGCATCCTCAAGTTTTTACAGAGATAATTCAAGCATGGGGAAGGCCAGACATAGATCTCTTTGCCTCCCACAAAAATCACCAATTGGCAAAATTCTGCTCAAGGACTTTTCATCCACAGGCCTGGAGAGTGGACACACTCTCTTTCAGTTGGACAACAATGACAGTTTATGCCTTTCCACCTCTTCCTCTGCTGCCCAAAGTTCTATTAAAAACCAGAGCAGACAGACCAAAGATGATTCTCATTGCTCCAGACTGGCCAAGACAACACTGGTACCCACTCCTGAGGAGCCTGACGCATTCACCACCATGGACCCTACCTCTAATGCCTCTTCTTCTGACACAGCACAGCTTCAAAACTCTTCACAGTCAGCTGAAAACACTCAATCTGGCTGCATGGAAGATTCCTTAACTTCACAACAGACCCTACTCTCCAAGGAGGTGCAGGATGTCATTTTGGAGGCCAGAAGGCCTTCTACTAGAAAAGCTTACTCCGCAAAATGGAAACGGTTTTGTGCCTGGAATGAGAAAAAGGGCCAGAATCCTGGAATACTGAATTTGCCTCAAATATTACAGTATCTAGCTGAGATGCTAAGCAGTGGACTTTCATTCTCCTCCATCAAAATCCATGCCTCAGCCATTTCTGCAGAATACAACACTGATTCTCCTGTATTCTCTCACCCCCTCTTAAGACAGTTCCTCAGAGGGGCTAAGAATATAAAACCCCCAAGGAAACAGCCAGTACCTGCTTGGGACCTCAATTTCATTCTAGAAAAACTGACCCTGCCTCCTTTTGAGCCAGCTGCCTCAACAGAATTGCAATATTTATCCTGGAAAACAGCCTTCCTTCTGGCTATCACCTCAGCTCGCAGGGTATCGGAACTACAAGCCCTCATGGCTGTGCAGCCTTTCATCATTTTCCATCAGGACAGAGTTTCCTTACGAACCAATCCGTCCTTTATGCCAAAGGTGGTATCCAGGGTAGCTTTGAATCAGGCTATCCACTTACCTACCTTTTACCCTAATCCTCAAAACAAAGGGGAGAGACTACTACATTCCTTGGACATCCACAGACAGCTGTGTTATTATTTGGACAGAACAAAGCCTTTCAGAAAATCAGAACAACTCCTTGTGTCCAATGCTACAGGAGCTCAAGGGAAGCCAATTTCCAAACAGACAATCTCAAAATGGATAGCCCACTGCATACGCTTTTGTTACTCTTTTCATGGTAAAACTGTACCTGCAGGCATCAGATCTCACTCCACAAGGGCCACAGCTACCTCTGCAGCTTTCCTCAGAGGGGTTCCTACCAAAGATATTTTGGAAGCAGCCACTTGGAGTTCTGTGCATACCTTCTCCAAGCACTATCACCTACCATTATACTCCAAAACTAGAGCAGGCTTTGCCACTGCAGTCTTGCAGGGCATCCTGGCTCCTCCTAGTTCCACCTAGTGCCTACCACCCCTTTTTTAGCTTTGGGATTCTACCCATCTGTTATGACTGCAGCTGTATGCACGATGAACATAGTACAGTTTTGTACCTACCATAAATGTAGATGTTTGAGTGCTAATACAGCTGCAGTCCAGGTTTCCCTCCCTCCTTCCCCTCTTGGGACAGGCCTATTGGCTAACACCTCCTCATACAAACCTGATTGGGGTATTCATTTATGGTGTATTTGCTTGCAACTACTGTTTTTTGATTATATTGCATTGCATTATTACATAAATTTATGTATTGCCTTCCTTCTGGGGGCACCTGACATCTGGGGAAAGAAAAACTGAAGAAAATGGCGTCGGCTGGTTCTTTTATACCCCTGTCACACTGACGTCAGGGAAGAAGCGACGACAACCGACGCCGGACCTAGACTTTGGAATTCGGCCGACCGAGGACCCGCCTGATGGCAGGAAAACCCATCTGTTATGACTGCAGCTGTATTAGCACTCGAACATCTACATTTATGGTAGGTACAAAACTGTACTTTCTCTTTCCCCTTTGTTATTTGGGTTATATTTAGAACCACTGGCAAAGAAAATAAGGGACTCAGAAATTCAAGGATATAATTGGTATGGTAGTCAAGAAAAGGTTTCTTTATTTGCAGATGATATTATTTTATACCTGATAAAACCAGAAATGATATCAATGTTGTGGAACATTCTGAAACCGTTTCAAGTCTTTTCCAGATACAGAATTAATGAAGATAAAACAAAGGCAATAGCTGTAAACTATGTGCCCACTCTCAGATTGGTTCAGTAATACCCATATTTATGGGACATGATAAAATGAAGTATTTAGGAGTATTGATTACAAAGGATTCTGTTATGGAAGCTAAGGATATGTGTTTTGTTTTAAATATAGTCAGCAAGACAGACAGTTCTTTGGCTTCAGATATAAATATATATTAATTTCAGCTCATCACTTATGCACAGAAGCCCAAGCTGATCAGATTTTGTCTTGCTTCCAGGACTCCATACCCTTAGCTACTTTGATAGACTAAAGCCCTGTTCATCTAACCAGTGGTTTACAGCCTCCTTAGGGGTGATATGAGCTTAGCTTTATGTGCTATGAACAGTACAGCACAATTTGAAATCTTTCACCTAAGTAGAACCAGTGGTAAAAACAGATATCCTTTCTAGAGACCTAAACCTATACTGTCATATTAGTAACATATTGTAGTGTGACAGATACCTAATGTAATGGATCCCTTATTCTGAAGTAGACTGTCCTTATCTATCGGAGTAGTTCCCTAGCAGCATCAAAGGCCACTATGGATGACTGGTAGCAAATCTTCACTGGAGAAATGTGGCGAAAGAGTACTTTATGGAGCACAGTGTTAGTCTCCAGCCAGCTAGGTGATATGTCTGAGTTTCTTGATGGTCTCCTTTGATCTTAAGCTTAGTAAGAACCTACAAACCAGTGAACCTGTCTATGTATTATTATATATACATATAGATATGTATGCTTGTGTGTATGAGATCCAATATAAAGATTTACAAAATTAGCAGAAGCAGTTGACCAGTCTGATCACCTAAGCTTGAAATGCATGGTACAGAGGTGCTACAAAATTTCCTACAGAATAAGAAATACAACTGAATTATTATGCCATTCTGATACTAAATGCTGACTACGTCTTCGGCAGCATTTTTTTTTCTTTTACCAGTGACCATCACCGAAAGACCCTTGCTATGTAAAAAGACACTGCATTGAATTTTCACCCATTTTAACAAGTGAGGCAGAATGTATAGCCCTAAATATGGAAGAAACAGTAGACATTACAGATGCTACAAGCATTTAGCAGGGAAACTTTAAGTAATTTAGAATCAAGACAAACACAAGAATGATGAAATCCTGTCATCCAGTGATAACATCAGTGAGGCAGACTCTCACACAGGAAAAAAAAAAAGCTCCATAGAACAAGTAGCCCCTGTGTTGCCCACAATGATAGTATTTCAAGACTGACAAAAAAAATATGTACTGCAGAATAAATGAATGAATATTCAAGCCTTGAAGTTTTGAAGCAGGGAAAACAACCTGTATATTTTCAGCAGCTACAGTATTATGAACTACACTGCAAAAGCATTTAAACTCCACATCTATAGAAAACAACATAAATATTATTACAGCCCTCACTTTTGTCATGATAAACAGAGTATGCATAACCACAGTTAACTCAATACTGATCTGACCAAAAAGCGATTAAAACACCATACCCCACTGGGTAAACGTTGCAAGTAAGGACTGTTGAAGAGTGAAGCACTGTCCCTTGAAATTGCTCCGTTCTGGTGAGAAGAATATGGGGGATGTTACAGATTTACATTCAATAAGTGGATGAGGAATGCTAACAAAGTAATTATTTCAGCGCTTTGTTTTTCAAACGGGTAAAAGCCTCCAAGAATATTCTAGTCAAGCATTCAACAAAGCCACAAAAACATTTTTGATAGTTTTCAAGAAGACAGCTGACTCTGTGGAAGGGTACTTCTACTCTACCAGTAAAATGTACCTAGTAAATATCATCAAAAGTACATTAACAAATTGCATTCAAAAGCAAGGTCCTTCTGCTGTCACCCCCAAAACATATCCCTTAAGACATTCAAAACATATTCTGGGATACAGCAGAGAAACTTTGGAAAAGAATTGCACAATGAGAATGATAAAACAACTTCGCTGAAAAGCATAGCTCCTTAAAGTACTTGTTAACCTTTCCCCAAGAACAGTATTTGTTGCACTATTATCAGAAGATGGAAACGGTGCCAGTGGCTGGCTACAAAAGTGAAAACTGTTAGGTGTCTACCAGTAAGCATCGGCGGATGACCATAAAAATAAAGATTAAACATCTGAAGGGAGGGTAGCAACAAGCTACAGGAATTTCACACTCTGCCCTAAACATGTCACTTAGCAACATTTTCAACCTGAGGAACACCTCTAGATGAAATGGGTACACAAGGAAGCTTCATTGTCAGTGCATTGGTCACCTTTCATGGGCCCGTGCATTCATACAGGTAAAAATGAAAAGTACTAATTAAACATTATTTGCAACTAAACCACAGAATGCTTTAATCCTGTAACTTCATGTGCATTAAGCATAATGATATCTTTGAAAAAAAAAAGGATAATACTTTTTACTTTAAATCATTTAGGTGGCAGATAAAATGTACTGAAATAAACTATGGGCCAGATTCAACAACGCCAACACTAAGTGTACACAATATGTATTCAAGAACATCCCTACCACATTTTTTGTGCTTTCTAGTCACTCAGAAAGCTTACACTAAGTGTACGTGTAGTCTACAGTTTGTAGTGACCTTTGTGAATCCCTGTCAATATTTAAAGCTGCAAGAAAATTGGTGGGAAAACTAAAATTAAGAGGAAGGAGGTGTCAGTTACGCCTGTGTTGTCTGTTCACTCAGAACAGTGTACACTTAAGGTAGGCTTTATTGAATTCTGGGGTATGCCTGTTCTTATTTCTTCTTTTTACGGACCTATACATCTCACTGAAGTGTAAGAACTAACTTACCACAGCCTAACTTCCATATTCTCCAGGTGTATGGTTATGGCCTACACAGCCTCAATGGCATGATCAGCTTCACAGTCCTAGTAGTTTGCAGTGAAAATAGTCCCTTGTGTTTCTAATGAAAATATCATCAGACAGTTGTAAAGAAAAATGTTGCAGCATACTTATTCAAGTAGAAGCCCACATTGGCATTCTAAACTTTACAGTCCTAATAACCTCCCAAAAAAGTAAACCAGTTCGCCTTCTTAATTGCCTCTTATGGAAAAGGTAACAACCACATGACCTGCACATTACCTCATTAACGTAATAAAGATATCACAGTGTGATCAGCGCATGATCTTCATATGTACAGGTTTAGCACAACATAGACTTTAAATTGAAATATGCATATAACACCTAATGTGTAAAAGCATTTATTACATTTGTTTGACAATTCCAGTGCATTTGACATAACCTCGTTGCCCTGTCGTTGATTACAAACTTAATGCTCCTTTTTAACATTACTTTCAATTGTATTGTCAGCAAATGCATATACATTGCTATTTTCAATATTCTGATGTCAGATATGTAGTACATCATCTTTGGGCCTCCACTATGCAAACTGTGGCACTGATTGCTAAACTGGTTGATTTATTTAGTTATCTATTTTTAATGCTTTTTCTTGAATGTATTAGTCCCACTATAGGTAGCCTACTTTCACTGAGACCTGAGGTTGTATTTACTGAGTAGGGAAGATTTAGCAAGAACAATAGTGAAATAATAAAAAACACCTACTAATTTTTTTCTGAATTAGCTGTGGAATCTTTTATATCCACTTGAGTTATCATCATCTCGGGCAGCTGGTACTTTGGTTTAACAATTCTTCCAAAGAATGGCATGTCAAAAATGCAACACTCCCTCTTATGTTACATAGCAGTGTCAGCATTGTAAAATGAATCCATGTACCCCGTATGGGAATAGAACACACAGATTTCCCATTGTCTGTCGTCAAAGATGTGTTGTTTATTGAGCCACTGACATTGGGAAATTTGCACAAGTCTATACTGAAATGTGGTTTTCTGAAGTGATACAAAATTACTTTTATAGACAGAATTGCACAGTTTCACACCACGCTTGGACAAGAAGGTCCGTAAAATGACGTATCCCAAAAGTTTCATCCAAGTTGTTAGATGCTGAAAAATCATTACCCTTCATTTAACTAAACAAATATTTCCCCTTATGTCAATAATTTTAATAGTTCATCCACATTTTCAAAATTTTCTTTCATGTACATTACTACTTGTGAACTGTTATAGTATCTTTTCACAACTCCATCACAACATATTTTGTATATGAACCATGTACGTCAGCAAAGTAATGACCCTTTAAGATGGAATTCTACAATAGCATAGTAAAGGATCAATAGCTAAATATGTGTTTTTGCATAAAAAAATTGACTAGTCCCAATTTACTTAACTGTCGTTGACATTCTTTGTATATGTCTGTCATAAGAGGACATTACACCGTATTATACGATTAAGTATGCCGAGAATCTGGAAGAATATTTACAACACATAAATGTATACCTTTGCATACATTTCTTGTATAAGCAGTAATAAGAGCCAATCTTTTACATTTGATATGGAAATTAATTTATATCAAAATTCAGTACACAGCATGCCATTGCTTTAACTAAGCTACTAAACTGAAGGTTTACACCACTAAAAAAGGCAATGCCCATATGCCCATTTTATATGCACAGAAAGGCATTTACAGATGTCCCTGATATAGGTATTACTGCATGTTCAGGGACTGTAATGTGCCTTACAGTATCCCTAGGCAGATATTAATATTTCTGCTGCGCACACAGTTGTGACTTAATGCTTCTATGTATATGTTAAGTTCACAAGTGTACACTATCCATGTGCATAGAGTACACTTTAGGAAAGCAGTCATTATAGCAAAGGCCCAAACAAAGAATTAAAATTAGAATACAGAATTAGTTAAATGGTATTATACAATGACCCCCCCCCCCCCATTAATATTCCAAAATGTGCATGCTGATTGGTCAGTGTGCCCGTTGTAAATCAGACTTGTACTAATGGAAAAAGGTCTGGTCGCCCGGACTTTTTCCATTAGTATAAGTCTTTTTTTTTTTTGTTACAGCAACGGAGAACAGAAGAGATCTGTTGCTGTAATCTCGCTATGTTAAAAGGGTTTAACATAGCGAGATAGCTTAAAAAAAGCAACAGAGCTCTTCCTTTTTCCGTTGCTTTTTTTAAACCTGTCTCACTGTGTTAAATGGGTTAACCTCGATTTAAAAAAGGCAACGGAAAAAGGAAGATCTCCGTTGCTTTTTTAAAGCTATCTCGCTATGTTAAACTCCTTTAACATAGCGAGACACTTATTAAAAAGCAACGGAAATCTTGCTTTCTCCGTTGCTTCCACACACAGCTCTGATGTACTGCGTAAGCGTACATCAGAACTGCCACAGAATACCAATCTGCTGTGGAAGGGCAGCACGGAGGCATTATACAATGCCATTATTTAAGAAAAGTAAGTATTTTTTTTCTTAACTAATGTCATTGTTTAATAGCAATAACCCACTTCTGGCTGTGGGTAATTCTGGATTTACCCACGGTTGTCTTTGTTTGGCCACTCGGGCTTCGTCCTCGTGACCAAACCACACCAACTATGGGTAAATCCAGCATTACCCACACCCAGGCATGGGTTATTGCATAAATAAAACATTTTGTAAGTACAGCATAAAGAAACTGTAGTGGGGGAGGTGAAGAGCTCTGCAACTTAATAAATGAGGGTGCGGCAGAGAGAAATAAAAAATAATGCTGAATGTATATTTCTTTGTGGTGTTTACAGTGGAAAGGAAGGAAGTGTGCTACATATAGTCAGCAGAACTACTTTTGAAGGTTTGGTACTAGGCCTTTCACATTACAGGGTTGCTTAGTGTCTATGACGTATAATGTCTGATGTAAATGCCAATCAGAAGTTTGAGAAAAGGATGGAGTGATGTGAAACAGCAATGCTGAATTCTCTGCAGAGTGCAGGAATATGGAGAAGGAAACACTATCAAAGTTTCAGTACTTGTCCCTAAACTTGTAGCAGTCCCTTCCCTCTAACCTCAAGGAACTTAACTCCTATTAAAAGTTTATTTTTACTACTTAAGAACTTCCTATTTAAGTAATTATATTATAAATGCTGTGCTAATAGTAAAATGACATGACCATTCCTAGACAAGCGATACTATAACTTTTATTCAAATTCACTTTTCCATTTGATTTTATATTGTGTATTCCAAACACTCCTTATCCTATCTCCTTTCTCCATCCTCTTATGTTTTTTTTTTTTTACAGTTTTGTAAAACTAGATCAAGTAGTAACATGAATGGGATTATGAGATGTTGAAGACACTTTTTTTATGTATGAACTCTACTTTGTAAATATTTGCATTTTGGTCATTTTTGTAAACATTTTGGTATAAGCTTGAAAAAGTTAGCTGTGGTCAGTGTTTTACCTTAGCTAATAAATACATGCACTGCTTCTGTTGCAACTTGAAATAAATGTTATGTACATCTTAAGTGATTCAGCAGATTTAGTAAATATTTCAAACTGTAAAACAACAGCGGAAATGGTGTGCTTAGGTTCTAGTTGAGAAACTTCTGGATGTACAGCACAATACAGCAGAAACAGGAAGTAAGGAAAGGTAAAAGTCTTGTTGGGTTCACTACTAATTCTTTGCTATATATCTGTATCTTTTTTTTTTTTGTGCATATTTACTTAGAATAGTGTTTACCAACCAGGTTTAATCAAAAAATGATCAAAATTTCTATAACTTCTGTGAGGGAAAAGCTTTAAGCACATACTTTGCTAGGAGGATATATTTTCTATATTTTTGGAAGAAGGGACTGCACAGTGTTTGTCAGTTGTGGGAAACTTAAGAGGGGGAGATTGGAGAAGGGAAGAGATGAACAAGTTGATGTAAAGAGTGGCTGGCAAAATCTTTGCATAGGAAACAGGCATGTAAACAGATGAGACAAAACATCTGGAAGCAGTTAAGTCAGAAAGCTGTCAGTGAGTAGTCAAAGGCAAGCAGCAGACAGTGCTGAATGGAAAAAGGCCCGTCTTAGGGTGATCTAAAACAAATGTAGTTAGTCCGTTCAATGACCAAAATACAAGGAGAGGGCAAGCACTAGAGACTTGTCGAAGGCAAAATGTATAGGAGGTGATTGTAAATTCTTGAGAAGAGGTGGATGAAATGCAAGGTTCTTCTTTTGCAGCAGTGTCACATTACTAGTGTCCTATTGGCATGGTTTCTATTTTCCTTATTGCATTATAGTGTTTCATTAGGTAAACTGCTGTAGTCAGAAACTTTCCCAAACATGCATAGAGTTGCATTACTTGTCTGTTGTCACAGTGTCATATAACTGATGTCTGAAAGGTTTGGACTCCTAAATTGTCTTTGTTGTATTATTAGTTTACTAGTATCACTTCACAAGAACTGTGGGCAGGGTCTCCTTTTTCTTCACAGTTCAACAACAACTGTTAGCTGTTGCACTGTTAGCTGTTGTACTGTTCTACTTGAGGTGTCCTCCCTACCTGGTTTTGTCTTTTAAATAGGATCACTGTTGCAACTACAGCTTTGTAGGTAGGATCTCTTTTTCCAGTGCAGTACAGGTCACTGGGCGGTCAAATGTGTCATGCACTAGTGCAATGAGGTCCTCTGTCTGTTGTTTAAGTAAGGTCACTGATTTGTATGACTTGTAAGTTCCTCCTCCCCCCGCCCTTTCTTATTACTGTAGTGTTTTGTGTTGTTACAGAGTTACTGATGTGTTTTATACGCAAGTGTCCCAACTTATCCTTTTATCCTTTTTCTACCCTGCCTTTGGGTTATTCATACACAAAATATGAAAATTAAAAAGCTACCATGGGAGTATAAGGTAGGCTTCTTAAGATCCTTCCAGATAAATAGCCTAATAAGTGCCTATGAACCCTAGTCAGGATCTTTCATTGTATTCTATACCTTTACAGTATGAGTACAATATAAACTAGATCATTTCCTTAACATCTCAGGCAGTGCTGAAGACAACAGAGCAGAAAAGTCAGCAGTTTGTAAGTGCACTTCATTGAGCTAATGATAGCAATGAGGGTAGAAGCCACTGGATTGTGGCAGAAAGGTAACAGGATGAAACATGTTTACAGATGAAAATGGAAGAGTAGATCTATGTGAATCTGAGGGCAGCCGCAGTGGTGCAGCAGTTAGCATTGCCACCTCACAGCAAGAGGTTCTCCGGTTCGATCCTCAGCTGGGGTGCCTTTTGTTGTGGAGTCTGCATGTCCTCCCTGTGGTCGCGTGCGTTTCCTCTGGGTGCTCCGGTTTCCTCCCACATCCCAAAGACATGCTGTAGGTGGATTGGACACACTAAATTGGCCCTAGGCATGAGTGCGTGCGTGTGTGTGCCTTCTGTGGAAGGTTGGGTGCCAGGCTGGCAACTCGACACTGTAAAACTCCACTGCCAATCATGAGCGGACAGGTGATCCATTGTGGTGACCCCTAACTGGGAAAAGCCAAAAGAAGAAGAAGACCACCTATGTGAATCTGATGTTGGATATAGTCTGGTTAGAGGACTGGAACATACTGATAGTAAGATCAACAGGCCAGATGAATGTTGGGGAAGAGGAATCATATAACAACTAGGAGTTGTACAGCTATGAGAAGAGAAATAAAGTATCTACAAAAGTTGTTGTTTTTGCATAGGAACATTCACAGAGTGGCAGAATGTGAAAGGCCAATAAGTACTGTTAATAACAGTTGTCTAGAGATGCTAAGGAAGAAGTGTGCTGAACAGTTTTTTCTCTTTCAGGTGTTAATGAGAGATTTCTCATATTCGTGGATGACATTAATTTTACCTGAGCTAAAATACTGGGCAGTCATGTAGTCTGAAAACTTTGCTTAAAAAAATACTTTAAGTGGGTATAGAAACATTAATAACAATAAAGCATTGAGTATATCTATATCTATCTATCGATATATATATATATATATATATATTTAACAAGTAAGGGGTATGGCACTTAACACTCTTATAGCTCCAGAGCTTTCTAGCAGTGGAAGGGATTCCCTTCCTACAGCTTATGTTGTGAAGGTCAGGTGCACCTCTGTGTTGCCGATCATCAAAAAATCAAGGCAGTGTTATATCTTTATGGGTACATTCAGGTCAGTAAAGCCAAAACCATGTGCATATATCCCATGAGCCTCTATTACAGGAGGTTTAATGTATTACACAATGAAACCTCTGGTTTGGATGGATTTTTCTTGCAGTTTAGTGAATGTTTTGTCTGTGTCACCTTTTTCCCCTTTGGTTTGGATGTCCATTGGGATGTTTTGCAAGTACCATAATGTTTATGGACATCAGGCTTAATTTGAATCTTTGTGTTTCTAATGTATACTAAACATTCCAGTTATGTTGTGTTGATGACATCACTAAAAAGGTTTAAACATACCTGTACAAGCTAGTGGAATTTGGCTTTATTAACATGAATGTAACCATAAAGATTTATAGTCTTTCAGAAGTCATTTATCTGAAACACTGTATATCCTTAAGGTGTCATTTGCATATGCAGGAGGTTTAAGGTGTATTACACAGTGAAAAGTCTAGCTTGGCTGGGTTATCTAGCAGTTTTTACTGAATGGTTTGTCTGTTATCTTTTTATCCTTTTTATATATACACACACACACACACACACACACACACACACACACACACACACACACACACACACACACACACACACACACACATATAATCATTGTTTTTAACATTTGATGCTGCTAGACTGCATGTTGCCATCTAAATGCTTTGATATTCTTGTTCCCAATTTGTGTTTCTTCCTCTGTCTCACACTGACGTGTGCACATGGGTCCACTTCTAAATCTTGAAAGCTCATAATCTTGAAATTCAAAATACTGAGTCCAAAATCTTGAAAGTTCAGAATACTGAAAACTTAAAATACTGAATTTCATAATATCGAAAAAAAACTACAGGATACTAACCGTTACTATACTCCACCAGAAGTGCATAGAGAAACAAATAAAAGACAAAGCATATTAGTTTACTCCAGCTATAAGCAGGGCGGGCTGCGCCCCCTATACCCCCTGTTACTTAAATATATCAACTCCGAGATCACACTTTACTACACTAAGATGAATTACGTTGTTGTATAGCAAGTTAAAAGGGAACGTGATTAAGGTTACAACAGTCAGTCATGAAACATGTAATGGTATGTTTGCCATTTTCTTCTGTGAAATGCGATTGGAGTTGATATATTTAAGTAACAGGGGGTGTGTGGGGCACAGTCCCCCACATGGGGGGGTGCAGGGGGGATTGCACCCCTGCTTATAGTTGGAGAAGAGTAATATGTTTTGTTATGTAGTTGTGCTGGAATATTGTAAGTGTTGGTGTATTCTGTTTTTCGATATGAAATTCAATATTTTGAGTTTTCAGTATTTTGAACTTTCAAGATTTTGGACTCAGTATTTTGAATTTGGAGATTATGAGCTTTCAAGATTTAGAAGTGGGCCCGTGCACATATACAAAATGCATGCATACACACACTGGCAAGTATAGCCTCTTAGTTGAAACTCCCCCCATGCCTTTTAACTTTCCCTGACTTTGCAGCCTAGTTCTTGCATGCCCCAGTAAATCAAAGAGGATTAAGGTCAGTCAGTAGTGTCAGCATTAGAGTTTTATATTTTTTATTCTTTTTTAAGGCTAAGAAATTGGTAGACCACATGCTGCAGTCTGTATCTTACTCTGTGCTGCTCACACATGCACCAACACACAGATGCACCCCTCTCAATCACACACACACACACACACACACACACACACAAACAGGCATGCACATTTTTTTTCTTTTTTTTAATTTATTTTTTGTTTTTTTCTAATTTTATCCTTGCTAAACAGTAAAGCCACATTTAGTAAGAATAAAAATAGTAACTGTTTATTTTTCTGTTCAGTCTTCCTGTGAAGTGGCAGACTTGTTTTTCAGGGGGTCATTATCTGTGCATTAACATCCTGGTGGGGAACATTCATTCTCCAATCAGGGTAGCAAAGTACAGGTAGCCCATTGCCTAAGTTTATGCATTATACCTGGATGTGCCTACCAGAAGTTACTCAGGGACAGCAGTGTAAAGCAGCTCTTCAGTAGAGTTTTATTGACAGCTTATTCATTATGCCTTTTAACAACTTTAGGTCTTGGTGTGAATGTTTTAAGTTGACTTCTAGGCTCCTGTGCTAGACTGAGGCATATTCAGAGGAACAGAAGTGCTTTTACCTGGCTTTGTGTAGCATAGTGGTATTTTTGCTGTAGAAGTTGCATTGTATCTAGATCCTTTCTGATCACACTTAGCCTAATCTAGACAGAGCTGCTTGAAAGAGTACAAGGAGTTGGTTGTTTTGTGTTCTGCTCTTGCTGTCATATCTGTGCTTCAATTGTTTTGTATGAATGGATTATTTATGTGAGTGCAGCCTAAAGTCAGCAGATCTAAGGAAGGTAGAACTGTGCACTGTCCAGTGGATCAGAAATAGAATGCAATACTGAATGAAGTTTCAGGTGTATTTAGTGCTTGCTTTCAACAAGCCATTAAATGGAAACAAGCCTATTCATCCTTTCAACCAGTTACTACAGATGTCCCTCAGGGCTCTGTCCTGGGTCCTCTCCTGTTTAATGCACTTATAACTGACCTCCACGCCTCCACTTATCATGATACTTTAGTTCATTATGCAAATGAGTCCACATTAATATGTGCGACCTCAACAGTAAGCACGCTTCAAGATATTACCCAAAAATCTTTCTCCTCTGTAGAAATCTGGCTCAAAGAATCAAACCTCCTACTCAACCCCAAGAAAACTGAAGTTAATGCTTTTCACCTCAAAAGGTTGCCAAAATCAAAAGCAATCTTATAGGTTCATAGGTAAGGTACTAGGCTATCTGCCTGAGGGCATTTATAAGCCTAGCCAGAGTGTGTCGGCTTTCGCCACCCCATTGATTAATTTAACTGATCCTCTGTTAAGCAGAGCCAATGAAGTGATCCCAGGGGTGTATTTCCTGTTACCCATCCACTCGTCAAGGTTTCTCTTGAAGAGCGTTAGTGAGGGACTCTGCCTAATGTAGTTTGGAATTTTGTTCCAAAGCATGGGGAGTCTCTGTGACAGGAATCTATCTCTCCAGCATGTTCTATTTATTGTTGTGGTGAGGTTTAGCTCACTAGAGCGTGTGGCTCGCAGTGACTTGGATATCTTTAGGTGGAGCATGTCCATGAATTCTGAGTTGGACATAGCTTTGTAAGTCAGGCAGAGATCACCTCTGAATTAGCGATATGCCACTGAGTACAGCCGGAGATTTTTCAGTTGGGCTGCATAGGACATATGTTTGAGGCCAGTAATCCTCTTGGTGAGGTACTTTTGTGGTCTTTCCAGCTGTTGGAAGTGTCTTGTGAGGTACATCCTAAATGGGGCATTGTACTCTATGATGGGTCTAATGAGTGACTAGTAAAGGGGCACTATAACCTCTTTATTTCTAGATGTGAACCCTTTAGTAATTAGATGGCCCACATAGAAGGATTTCCTAACTACTTTGGCAATATGATTGTCAAAGGAGAGAATCCTATCTACCTGGGTCCCCAGATCTCTTATTACCTCTTCTGTATTAAGGGGGCTGCCACCTATGTGGTAATTCGTGGGTGTTTTGTTTTTCCCAAACGGGATGACTATGCATTTTTTGGCATTTAGCTTGAGGCCATGACTTTGACACCAGGTGTCCGTCTCAGTAAGGCCCTTTTGGAGGATGTCCGTATCAGCCGGAGAGTCAGTTATAGCTCCCAGTTTGCAGTCCTCGGCGAACTTGGTTAGCCATAGTCTTCCTGTGTTTGCCTGTACTTCTGAGAAGTATATGCCAACAGTAGGGGTCCCAGGACCGAGCCATGTGGGACACCACTTGTGAGTGGTTTAGAGTCAGACCACTTGTGACTGGTTTAGAGTCCGACCTGGAGCCCACTATTCTTACCATGTGAGTTCTGTCTGTAAGCCAGTTGGCAGCCCATCTCATAACGTAGGGGTTTATGTTCAGGCTGGTGAGTTTTTCTGTGATACCAGAGTGGGGAATGGTGTTGAAAGCCTTGGTGAGGTCAAGGTAGACTGTGTGAACCACCTTTCCCTTGTCTGTGGCCTTGGTGACTGTCTCGAAGCAGTCAACTAGGTTTAGTAGGCATGATCTGCCCTTAACAAAGCCGAACTGGGTCGGTTCAAGTGTTTGGAGGTTCCCAGTGTCTTTGTTAATGAATTCCATGATGATGCGCTCCATAGCCTTGCAGACCAGGCTAGTCAGGCCAATTGTGGCCCCTCCTTTGTGGAGAGGAATAACCGTTGCTGTCCGCCATTCTATGGGCACGTAACCTGTGGAGAGGCTGAGGTGGAACAGCGTGTTTAGGTGGGGAGTTAGTTCGTTCTGTAGTTCATGCAAGATGCAGTCTGGGACACCATCTGGTCCCATTGACGCTGTATTTTTGGCTTTTGAAAGGGCTGTTTTCACCTGTGCGTCTGTGATTTTTGGGACACTACACTTTTCCGGTATTGTTGTGGGCCCTTTTGGAGGTGAGAGGGGCGTGAAGTTTGCACTGAATCTATCTGCCAGGATGTTGGCAATATCAGTAGGTTCAGCATATTTTGTGCTATTTTGTACTAGTTCAGTGCATATCTGCGAGTTGCCACTTAGATTCTTAACATAGCTAAAGAAGGCTTTGTGGTCATCTTTTGAATCCTTGGCTATTTTTCTTTCGAAGTTAGCCGTGTATGATTTCATGATGGACCTTAGTTTCTTACTGATACTGATCAGGGATGTCTTTCCTTCTTGGGATTTGCTTTTTTTCTGAACTAGTTTCCTCCTTCTATTGTATAGCCTGTTTATGGCAGGGGTCCACCAAACTGGTTTCCTTCTCTTAGAGGAGTGAGTCTTTGTTTTGCTAGGGATGGCACGATCCATGCATCCTTGTAGGTGCTCATAGAGTGCATTTGTAAAGGTTTCTGCATCTTGGGCAGACTTATCCTTTAGCGTGGGGGCTGTGAAACTTACCACCTCTGTCTTAAGTAAGGTGAAGTTTGCTTTAGAAAAGTTTTTTACTGTGGTTCCCTTAGTCGGGGGTGGTGTTGGGGTGTGGACATCCAGAGTGATTAGTTTATGGTCTGATCTAACCAGTGACGGGTTGACCTCTGGTGTGAAACACCTGTCGCCCATGTTGGTGTTGACCAGGTCCAATATGTTTTCACCTCTGGTAGGGGAGTTTACCAGCTGATCTAGGGCATTTGAGTTGATGAATTCCAGGAAGCGCTGGGCCTGGGAGTTTGTACTTCGAGTAGTTTTCTCAGTGAATGGTAGTGTAATTGAAATCGCCCAATATCAGGGTGTTTGGTAGGACCTTCATGTTTTCCAGTGTCTCCAGAAAGGTGAACTGTAACTCACAGTAAACTTCCAGGTGTTATAATAGATGACAGTCTCAAATATGACCACCATATACTGCTCACCATTAAGTCTATACACCAGAAACTAGGCTCATTCATCGTCCAGAAAAATGCCCTACACTACAAAACTTACTACCCAGCAAGGCCACTGTTCTAGTAACAAAGTCTTATTACTTACAAACAAGTCAAATAATGTTGCAGGAGATTCATTCTACTCCCAATACATTGCTAAACTCTGGAATAGTATCCCACACAAATAAAACTGTTTGACAAACTCAGTAGTTTTAAACCACTGCTTAAACAACATCTGAACCAATCCTGGTCCTGTACATGTTCATTACAAGGTTAAAACTTTGTGTTCACTGTATGATCTCTCCTTAAACATAATATTTTCAACCTTTTACTGAAATGACAAAACAATTTTTATACGTAACTTCTTGCATGTACAATCCACTAAGTTGCACATGGGCTTTCTCTTTAGTAACTTACACCTCTGTAAAATCTTAGAATGTATAAATGTAACTACTGTGTGTGTATTAATGTAAATAGAACTATAACTACTCTGACTGCAACTTAGTGTAATGTAAGCAAATGGAGCTTTTCATCCCGGTCCTCTGCTGAAAATAGGTATTTACCCAGTCAGACTTTCCCAGTAAACATAGAGAAATAAATAAAATAAATAAGTAAATCTCTGTCTTGTAATAATCCTGTCGACAAATGGATAGGTAACCACAAATTCACCCCGAGTTTAGCACTTCTGTCCCTTGTGGACCAGGGGAACATGTTTTGCCCATCTTTGGGTTATTTGTATCCTAAACGTAGGGGATAAAATTACCTTGGGAATGTAAGGCTAGGCTTCTTAAAAACCTTGCAGATCACTCGCCTAGTAAGGACCTATGAACCCAGTATAGTGCAAAATGAAGTCAGTTCTCATACTTCTGTGAACTTAGGAGAAAGTAAAAATAAGCATGACATGAAAAGGAAGCATAGCGCTAGCCCTACCTATAGGCCTAAAGTGACGAAAACACATCTCTCAACTGTACAGATTTTTGCCTCATTTTTGGACTGTTCCTCATAAAATTTGTGGTTTACTGGCAAATCATTGAATATTTGAGTCACTAAATAATGACAGACGTTTGAGTTTCAGACTTTATATCCTTCAGAAAATATGCAGTAATGCAAAACCTGTTATTCTAGCAACTTTCTAAGTTTATAGAAGCAATATTTAAATTATGTCCCTATTGTTGGGCCCTTGTCCCCCCCATTCTTTCTGGCTTTGTCCAGATTTCTTACAATGAGAGGTTGAAAGGTATGGACGGGAATGAACAGAAAGTAGTCAACACAGTTTAGGGGAATGACTAAGAAGTAAGGTTTAGACAGCCCACCTTTTAACCATGAAGCTTTCCATGCTAATGAAATTAATAGCTGGACTCTTAAAATTTGTACCTGCTAAGTTGTCACAGGGGGAACAATTTTATGAGTTGGCAGTCTCTCCCTGATATTTCTTTGTCTATCCATTCATCCTCCCCTCCCTTGAACTAGTATTTCAAAGCACTGAGAGGGTCATGTTTCAGGACTGTAATATAAACGTCAGAGCATCTGATTTTTTCACTTTCATTCTTCCTCCCCAGTGGGTCTTAGGATCCGGTACTACCACTTCACAAGACTTATGATCTGAGTGTTGAGCTCCTCACTCTCCCATGATGCCTCACATCTCTAAATTTTCAGATCTTGTTTGCTGCCATCCAGCACATATGTGATTCCATTGTCTTGAGCGCAGAAAAGTGATTCTTTTTTTTTTTTTTTGCCATCTTTATTGAACTTTACTTTAGGATTTCCCCCTCCACGCTGTCTATTGTCTGACAGTTGGTCATTCCTTTTCATTTTTCTCCCTTTCTCTAGTACAAAAAAAAAACCTTCCCTGTATCTTTATTTTATTTGCTTCTGTTAATTGGTACCTTCTCTTTGCTGAGAGTGTGGTGTGCGTGGTAACCTGTGTGTAAGTGGTATGGCGGAGAAGCAATTCGGATGTCCACAAGAGATACATCGACTGTCTCACCCTATGTGATCATAGAAACTATTTGATATTTGAGAGGTCTTCTATTGAATTCTGGGGCTTAACCCCCCCCCCCCTTGAAGCCTATGACTTCTAAGGAGTCTAAGAACTGTACTTCCTTAGCATTCCCGGGGACTATGTTTTCTGTCCCGGAAAAGAGACAAAAGATGTTGAATCTGACTGCTTTGGATCCATCAGTATCTATTCTTCATCGGATCCAAGAGGTCCCTTGGATCCAACAGAACCTTGATCTACTATGACAGTTCCTTGGATCTGAACCTTATTGGGTCCTAAGACTTTGAGTCTGAGCGCCCCTTCAGATCCGTCAGACACTATTAGAATCCAAAGTTCCCTGTCTCCGAGCAAATCCTTCTTAGATTCAAAGCCTTCAGATCAGAGGTCTCAGAACCATACACAGATTCAGAGCAAGTCACCATTCCTGACTCTGACTGCTCGGACCAGTCATTCCCCTGCAAAGTCTACTCATTCCTCAACCTCCTCTAAAACCTTTTTGTTTTCCCATTCAGATATGGCAAAGCTCAGATTCAGTTGGAGATTCTGCCGTCTCCATCCCTTACTGGATCTGCGAGAGCTCCAACTCTTATAGTGCAATCTCCTTTCTGATCTGACCATCAGCTTCGGAAACCCATGATCCATCTTATTCGAGAGGCCATCATTGGAGCCAAGGGTATAGCTTTCTTTCACTCCATCAGTGTCCCAGACCAGCTCTGCTCCAATGCTTTCAAAGCAGAGCAGGTCCTGGACATGAGATGGCGCCGGCTCTGCTGGGTTGGTCTCAGCTCCGACCTTTCTTGGATCCATTTTTTCCCCTTGGGGCTTTGGCCCTTGATGGTTCAGGTCTGATGCTATCTGAAGGCACCGGATCCAGGATGGCTTCTACCTTCTGTCCTTTTGGTGGCTTCAGCTGTGGGGGGAGTTTCCCTGGGTTCATCTGCTTTTCAGGTGGCAGAGATGACGTTCTCCAGAGCTCAGGATGCGTCTCCCCACCTCCCAAATACTACCTAGTCAACTTTTGATAGAGCTTTGGGCCCATTTATCCTATCTGTAGTCAGACCCTCCAGGCGAGCTCCCAAGCCTTTCTCCTGTAGGGGTTCCCCATTCCTCTGATTCCTCTCCCAAGCATCCCATGGGGGAGGTTCATCAGAAGAAACAGTGCAAGAGGAAGCATTTGGACTCCCCTTTGGAGTCCTTGACTGAAAACACTGACTTTGATGAGGGAGAAGGTTCCCCCTGATCTCTACCCGATGACATCTCCTTTGGAGATATTTTAGAAATCCTGAAGCAAAAGGGTGGATGGTCATCCCAACCCCCTTCTCCTAAGGAGTCTGTGTTCCTGGAGGCCTTCGGGATGGGCCCATCTACTTCCTGGGTGACCTCACTGGCAGACAAACTTATTGATTTAGTTTCCCGTCGGGCGTGGAAGGAGCCAGACAACGTGAAGCCCATACCCAGGCATGCAGATAAGTACCTCAGCTTGCCTACCGACTGCTTACATTGGAACAAAGGTATTTCTGTTGATGCCATTGTGGTGTCAGCAGCCACCAACTACCTTTCAACAGATTTTCGCAGACTGTCCAGATTTTTGCCTCATATTTTTGGTCCGTTTTTCTTACAGTTGTGGTTTTCTGGCAAATTATTAAATACTAGTTAGAAAATAATGACAGACATATAAGTTTCAGACTTCTTACCCTTAGAAACCCATGCTAATGCAAAACCTGTAATTCTGTCACATTTTTAAGTTTGTAAGAGAAATATTTAAAAATTGTCCCTATTTTTGGGCCTCTGTCCGACTTTTATTTATGACTTTGTCAGGTTCTGAAGAAGTTAAACAATTTTGATGAAAGTGCTAAACTTTTGTTAAAGTGGAGTTCTGCAGTATGTGGCCCGCTCTGTTTTATTGTTTTTTTTTCAGTGTTTTTTTTGTTCTGTGATTTTCATTGATACTCTTAGCAAACTTATGCAGATGTTAACCTATCCAATCTCTCACCAACCACAGCTATCCAACAACAAAACTCCCCCTTCTCACGAAGGCCATTTCCCACAAGCTACATTAAAAAACTCCTCCTCAAACTTAAAACATACTCCCCATCCACTAACAATTTGCCATCTTTCTTCTTAAAAGCTGCTGCCTCATCAATAGCATACCCTGTTTCCATCTTCATAAACCGCTCTATCACTGAATCAACTGTTCTTACTCTTTGTAAAAAATTCTTTACTATCCCCATCCACAAAGGTGGATATTCCACAGAACTTTCTAACGTTCAACCAATTGCCATACTTTCTACCCTCTCAAAAATGCTCGAACACTGCATCCACACACAACTCATGGCCCACCTCACTCAAGGGAACCTTATCACCCCTACCCAGCAGGGCTTCCGACCACACCACAGCACCTCTACTGCTCTAATTTTCTTTGCCAATACCATTTCCCTTGCCAGAGATAATAAACTTGTTTCCTGTCTTTTTCTTAGATCTGTCAAAGCCTTTGATACTGTCTCCCACCCTATCCTCCTCTCAAAATTAGCCCAACTCATCCTTTCCTTAGCAACTATATCCTGGTTTAACATCTACCTTTTTGATGGGCAGCAATCCATCAAATGGCGCTCTGCTTGTCTCCATTTCTCCCCATCAAAACAAGCATCCCACAAGGCTCTATTCTTGGACCTCTCCAACATCTTCAGCAGCAAACTACACAAATCCTGTACCCAGTCTTCCTGCATACAGTATGCCGACCATACTACTATTATATCCACAGCCGACAGTCCAACTGAACTACTCATCCTCACACAAACATCATTCAAACACACAGAAACTTGGCTTACTAGTAACCAACTAATACTCAATCCCAAAAACAAAAAAAATCCTACTCTTCCTCCCAAAATCCCTCTACCACCTCAAACCCTCATTTAACATCTTTTCACTTAACACTAACATCACTCCTAATAATCAGACTAAGCTCCTTGGAGTAATCCTAGATGACCAACTGAAGTTTGACCTTCACATACATCACTGTATTAAGAAAACCCACCAAAAGCCTGACCATAGAAACAAAAGGTTCCTAACTCCTGACTCCAGAATCTCACTAGCCAATGCTTACCATCTTCCCAACATTTTCTACAGCTCGCAAATTTTTACAAACCTTCAGTCTTCTCACTAAACTTGAAGCTACCTATAATAAAGTAGATAGATTTACTGCTAACTTGCCATCCAGATCTCACCACTGTCATGCCCTCAGGTCACTCATTTGGCTAGTTTCCTAACCAACTCAGAGTTACTCAAATACTCATCATCCACTCCATCATCAGTAAACCTTCTTCCTGCCCTAGCATCATCATCATCATCATCCCCCTTTTTCCCATTTACATGGGGTCGGGGTATCGTATTAACTGTCGCCAACTCTCTCGATTCAGTGCCACTCTCCTGCCTTCTTCAACACTCATGCCTGACTGTTGCAGATCTTCTTTCACACAATTCATCCACCTCTTTGCTGGACTCCCTCGCTTCCTCTTACCTTCTTCCTGTCTGTCCCAAATCTCCCTCACCAGATTGTCTTCTGCTTTTCTACACATGTGCCCATACCATCGTAATCTGTTCTCTTTGATCTTTTCTGCAATTGGAGCTACTTTGGCTTCTGCTCTTATGCCCTCATTTCTTCGCCTGTCCCGCAGTGTGCATCCTACCACCTTTCTCAGGCACTTCATTTCCATCACCTCTAGCTTCTTCAACTGTTCTGCCTTTACTGCCCAGGTTTCTGTACCATACAGTAGTACTGGTCGCACCACTGTCTTGTACACCTTACTTTTCAGCTTCTTTGCCATTCTTCTGTCATAGACTATGCCAGTTGGCTGCAGCCCCTCTGATTCTAGCATCTCCTCACTAATCTCACTTTACAGTGGATGTAAAAAAGTTTACAAACCCCTGTTAAAATGCCAGGTTTTTGTGATATAAAAAAAATGAGACCACAATAAATCATTTCAAAACTTTTGCCATCTTTAATGTGACCTATGACCTGTACAATTCAATTGAAAAACAAAACAAATCTGTTAGGGGGAAAAAATATAAAAAAATAAAAAACGTACAATAAGCTGGTTGCATAAGTGTGCACACCCTTAAACTAATACTTTGTTGAAGTACCTTCTGATTTAATTACAGCATTCAGTCTTCTTGGGTACACACCTGCCATCAATTAAAGAGACTCTGATTAACCCCAAATAAAGTTCAGCTGTCCTAGCAGGATTTTTCTGACATTTACTCAGTTGCCTGCTACAGCAAAAGCCATGGTTCATGGAGAGCTTACAAAGCATCAAAGGGATCTCATTGTTGAAGGGTATCAGTCAGGAGAAGGGTACAAAAACATTTTTGTTTGAATTTTCTTTGGTGCTATACTCAGATGAGCATGCAGAAGGTGATGACTGATATTGTTATGCATGTGTCCAAAATAAGAACAACACTGGTCTTAAGTGGTATTTTGCCATCACTTAGTAAATGCCAAAATCCAGTCAAGATAATTGGCTTTAATATTTGGTTATGAAGGTGGTATCTTACTTGTGGCATCCAGAATGAGTTTGTTTGGACTGAGATGGCAAACAAGCCTTCCAGCTTTGCCAGGGATGGCCCATCCACTTATTTACCATGCCTTTTGCATTCTGGCTAAAACCTTTGTTGCCTTGCATAATGCCTTTTTTAGGCAGAGTCCATCGACTAGATATTCCACCCTAGTAAGTCTAATTTGGATCACATTAAAGTAGTTCTATTGAAAGCCTGGAGTCTTTAAAGTATGCCTGAACTTGGGGCCATCCTGCAAGTTTTTATTTTAGAGCAGTGAAAGTGCTCCCTTTATCCCCTGGGTTTAGCACATAAAATTTCTTGCTGGCAGTTGAAGGGCCACATCAGTTTTTGTCAAGGATGCCATCACCTCATATCTGTTTACTAGGAGCCCAAATTTGAACTTTTAGAGTCCAAATCAATGTAAACTAGGTTAAATACCATTTCATACTAGCAGTGCAACAGCCTTTATGTCAAGTACTGACATAACGGCTATTTTAAAATGCCTTGTACAAAATCACTATTAATCCCATTTGTCTTTGTAGTAGGAGCTGACCTACATCACCAATGGTCGGCATGCCAAATACTTCATTGGCATTGTAAGTAATAACTGCCTTATATACAAAGAGTTGACCATACTACTAGGGGCCCAAATACCCTTGGTTCTTTCTTCACAGATATGGCCTTTTCTTGTAAACTTTTGTACATCATCCTCCCTCATTAAATCAGACCATAAATCAGTGTCTTTTTTCCTTTAAAACTGGTGATACCACCTAAGCAAATACCTTTGCATTTGGTGACTTGATCAAAAGCAAACCCTGTTTGATGATATAATTAATTTCTGCTGTAATCCACCTCCAGTAGACACATTGCTGAAGCCACTGCCTATTTTTTCTTAAATATCAGTATTTGGGCATGTTTATTTTACAGATTTTTTATTGATGTCATTTTTATCATTTGATCGTGATTAGAGATTACATATAAATATTTTAACAGTAGTAAACTACAGCAATACTTTGGATTTTCTGGTTATATTTCACCTAAGGGTATTTCCTTTCTTGATGTGTTAGTGAGTCAGGTTTCCTTACTAAAGTTTTTATAAAATCTACATTTGCTAACAGTTATTTAAGCCAAAATTGTAGTCCAGACAGCCAATTTGAGATTTTTTTTGAAGGAAGTTAATCTTTTGAGTGACATGTTTGCTCAGAAAGGTTACAGTAGATTATTATTAGAGAAGATTGCTAGAGAAGTTACAGAGACATTTATTATCAGCCTGGCTTGCAGTGTGGTTTGGATAATAAGTTCATGTCAGGTCAAAGACAAAGGTTTGTGACATATTCCATTCCATGAGCTTATAGTTCACAGCTGATTCTATTAAAGTTAAAAAGATAATATGTGTCAATAGAATAACTCAGAAAAGGCGCATTTGTTTGGAGTAAAATTAAAGAGTATTTCATTTTAAAAATATTTTGGAATATAGAGATGTGCCATTAATTCCTCGTAAATCTCAAAAACTATGTGGAGTATTCTCATGTGGACACTGTAAATTTTGTAAAGTTCTCAGTTCAGGTTATACATTGAATTTAACACATTGATAAGTTTAATAAAAATAGAATATGTAATATGGTGAACTTGTTCAAAAAAAAAACACCACACGGCCACTCAGCAAAAAAGTGAACTTTAGTGCCTCCGTCTGTTTTCTTACTAGACGTCTTCAGAATAACCAGGTACTGTGTGTCACAGTAGATGTAAACAAAACAATCATGACATTAATTCATTAAAATTCCAACGTGATTAACCATTAAAAATAATAAAAAAATATGCATCAATGCTGATTTTCCTACTTCAGTTTTAATATACATTTTATATTCACCATCCCATTGAAATATTGGATATTTGTTTGCAGGTAGTTTAATTGCCAATATAGTTCTTTGTTTCTAAAAGGATGGCTAAATCACCACCTCGTCCAAAGTCCTCGATGTCAAAAACATAATTTCCTAAATGTATTATATTCATTTGATGGCTACTTAAGGTGTTAATGCCATCTAACTGTTATATAGCATAATATGTTCATAAAATCGCTGACCCATGGTATGATCTGTTTTACCTATGTAAATGTTTTACAAGAGGCATCCTTTGCCAAATAAATCAAATTAGTACACTTACGTGTATGTCTCTTCTTGGCTGCATAAACAATGTTCCTGCAAGATCAACTCAAAATTGGCAGTTTGATAATGAATATACATTGTTTGAAACTACAAGAAAAAGTACCACAGATATTTAGTCTTACTATTATTGTCAAATTATTTACCAACAGTAATTTTAAATCAGCCCCATTTTTTATCAAACTTTGGACCCGTTCCAATAATGTTCACCAGACCTTCTTGGCCATATTAAATCATCCAATTGCCCTGAGACAGTTTTTTAATGTTGAAGTAATCAAACTACATATAACTGGAAATGCATACAAAAAATATTATGATCACTTCATTAACTTCACAAATGCCAACTTTAGCTCCTTTGTTGTATTCTCTTTTTTAAAACCTGGCATGAATTTGCAGTGTCTTTCTGAAATAACGTCTGCTTTGACATCTTGCATCATTTCACCTGGATAACCCCATCACTAAATATCTTACAAAGTTAGTACGTTTTTGATTCAACATTTCAAGTTAATATTGGTAATCTGTTCATCTGACTCTTCACAACATTTCTTTTGACAGAAAACAGATGATTACTTGTGAAATACATGTTGATGCAAAGAAGTGTTTATTCCGAACAAGTCCAGTAGTAAAATGGATGAAAGCACTAAAATTTACATTTTGGTGAGTGTGACCATGTGGTGTTTTAGTTTTAAGTAGATCATGTACCAGTTTTGATAGCTTCTGTGTGGGTAAAACCAAGTTGAAGGTGTCACAACTGATATATGATCAAAAAAATAAATTGCTACCCTGTTTAAGCACACATTAATGTGTAACAGTTGGAAAAATGTTTTGGGTATTGATGCATTAAGTCCAAGTGGTGGTAATCTGTATACTTTGTTAGAATACAAAGATATACTTTGGCAAATAAAGTCAAGGGCTAGCATAACACCAGGTATTAACAAGCACATAGTAACCAGAGTTCTCTGAAGCTAAGTGAAAAAGATCTGTGGAGTATTAGTATTTCAGTAGTGTAGGTATTCTATTTTCTCATGTCCGTTTAAGTTCACTGTTAAACATTTTTATTCTTCTGGTCTCATTTTTTTGTGCTTTGAGACCAAAGTGCATAATAATGTTCTTTAGAAAATCATACAAACTCTTTTATTAACAAAAAGATTGGGATATTTGTTAATAATACAACTTAGCTAACAGAAGCAGGGGAATTCGGAGTCCCTGACTTTGAGGTAGGCATAAAAAGTTACAGGGGACATTGGACCCAAATTACCTGTCTAGATGGATGCCATCATAATGCAACAAGTGGGAGGGTCCAAAGAATGTAATGTGTATAAAGGGGAAAAATAGCTGGACAGAAAGAAGGGCAGCGTGATGTCAATGGTGGAACTAATAAAGTTGATAAAAACGTATTAATTTAGTTGAATGAGTTGATTCCATTAGGAATGTTACAAGAATTTGGGCTGCAAGCAACAAATTTTCAGGTGACTGTTTGTAGGGGGTTAATGTACTGAGAAGTTAATGACTGGAAGAAAAATAATGGCGTGGGAGCAATACATAGGGTTGTAGAGAACCGCACATTAATTTAACAAATTCACCGAAGGCTTTGAAATTGTACATAATCCAAAGGGAAGAATGATTGAATGGGTTCTTTGGTGGAGAGAAAATAGGCAAGAAATAGGCAAGAACATCCAAGTGAAAAGGGAGTCATAAGCAAGCTATATAAAATGCTAAAAGAAGAAGGTCACCAAGAGACAAATTAGTTTAGCGTTGTTTAGAGGAAGAGTTAAGTACTACAATTAAATATGCGGATCAGGAAAGAACTATTTTAATCCTCAGATATGCCAGAAAAGGGAAGTTTAGAATTTTTGGGTTGTTAACACTTCTTTAAATATTTTTATACTCCCATAAGATTACGTAGAATGTACCAAAGTATTACAACCAATTGTTGGCAATATGATACCCTTTAAATTTGGATTTTATATGTATCATTTTCCCCTCCCTACAGGTCACCATCAGCTGCCACCATTTCCTGTCCTCATTCGTCAGGTCTACTGAACCTGCTTTAGCGCCCCTGGCTCAGCCCAGTTCATTGTTGGTGCTGGTGAGAAGATCAAGAATGCTGGTGAAGTATCACAGTTTTGCCAGGGAGTGTTCCCTAACTCCCACCTTCCTGTAGTAGCAGCCTTTGGGAGATGTTTGTGCACTTCTGTGTATGCACAATGTCCTGACTAAGTGTCGTATCGCTGGAGCCCACCAGGCTTATAATGCTGCTTTACTGGAATAAGCCTAGGCTACCTCACCCTCCAGGGTTGGTGAGACAATGTCAGACACTTACTCAAGCCCCCTTGCACAGTGGTCTGTCCAGCACTTGTGCTACTAATCGAGCAATTGTCATCTGGAGCATAGTAAAGGCTTTATTCCTCTGTGCCTTGGGGGCAAGCTTTACAAATATCTTTTGGCAGTATCCTAAAGTAGAGCAAAGTACTATTGAGACAATGCAGAGCTTTTTTAATGTTGTTTGGCCTGGAAAAGTGGTAATCACAACATCTATCAGGATGATTAGTTTTGATAAAGTACAGGATGTGGTGAAAAGGGTTAAGAGCTTAGTTGGATATGCTATTTGTAGGTTTTAAGAAAGCAGTCACCAGAAAGTAGAAAAGAAAGGAACCACCGAATCAAGATGTCAAGCAAATTATGAAGGAGTTAATAGAAATGGAAGTTGCATCATCTGATGTTAAAATGCACGAAAAAACATGTTGAAATGGATGCCTTGGATGTCTGAGTCATGAATAATAGTAAATTTTATAAATATACAGCATTATGAACATTTTCCTTTTTATTTGCTTATTTGTGTAAAACCTATGTGGCAGGCAAGTGTAAACTGCTAAGTGTAATGTGCCCCTAATGAGTATGGTTATTTGATTAGCAGATAAAACAAAATATTGTGTTATAATGTTGTTTGTGAGCTGATTGCATTGATATGATTGTCAAAGTTGCAAAGAAAAGCTTGGCATTCAAAAGGTGTGTTACAAAGGAACTGCTAACTGCCAGAGATGTTGGACAGTGCATTATCTGATTAATGCATCTTTGTAAAATTCTTAGTTCACCATATTTACCGCATTTACTTTAAGCATTTATTCAAAGTGTATTACAAATTGAGATAACTTTTACTTTTAAGATCCAGTGCAGAAGTGGTTTTGCAATTTGAAGGAGATTTTGCAGTGGATGTGTAGACTAGTCTTACAAATGAGAACTGTCTGTTTTCACTGCTTTTGCTTCTGAGCTAGTGATTTGAAAAATGATTTTCAGTGCATATGCCAGGCTAGTAATGCTGAAACTGAAACCCACCAGAAGTATGACTCATCATTTATCTTGGCAAATGCAGCCTCTTGGCTTTTTGTATTTTACTTTAGTTTAGCCTAAAACATTAAATGTACACATTTTTTTTTCAGACCCCATTTATTTTTCTGCATTTTTATACTTCATTACTCGTTCACTCAGCCTGTCATTACATTTAACTGTTAAGTGGGCAATTAATGTTCACATTTTAATTTTTCAGATTTGTATTTCTCCCAGTTATTTACACATTCCTACCCTAGTAAAAATCGTGGGCTGGGGGAGGGGTCCAGTTCACGATTTACTAGAATGTTTGAGAGGATGTTGCTTATCCCTTTTGTTCAGACTTGTTTATTGCACAGACCATAATGATATCAGCATGGAGAGCAGATGCCTGCTTCCATGGGCAATTCCATTTGCAGACATCTAATTGTACCTCTCTAAATGTTGCGGGCAAATAATTTTCTACAAGGAAAATGCAGACTGTGCAAAAACTTCAGTTATGCCTTAGACCCCATCCACATGATCTGTCTTATTTGGCATCTGAGTCGCTAGTCAGACATGGCTTGCCAGCATCACAGACTGGAACTCGCAATCTATCATCAAGCCGACACCTATTTAATTTTAAATGAATTAATTGATAAGAAAGTAAATTCTGTTGTTATTTATCTGAAACGTGTTTAAAATTATCTACATTTTAGCCCCCCTAAGTTATGCAGAAAGTTTGTTTCAAACTACAGCAGTTCTGCAGAGTAAACTGTCCCTATATGTTCTAGTTCTTAGTTTTGGCTTCTTTATAGTAACATGGTCCCTTACTTTTACAAATGGTAAATGCCTTAGTTCAAACTCCAAATAAGCAAGCCAGTTTGGTGCACTGGAATAATGATTTGTACTAATTCTGCTTGCAATCTGGGGGTGTTTTAGTTGTTTGTGTGCTGGGGTGCTACAGCTTTGGGGAAAGAAGAAACAGACCGTGGTTGGCTTGTTTGTCCTGTGGAGAGCAACATATTACTCTTCTTATAGCCTTATTGTGATACCTAGGGTTGCAGTATGCAAGTGGTATGTGTAAATGCTTTCTTCCTCATTCTAATTTACTTACCAAAACAACACCCTATAGAGCACCTAAACAGCTATACCCATTGGAACCTCAACTACAAAGCCCATAAGGCAAGCCAACATGCTACCTGATATTTAGTCAGAGGAGACTCCATTGTGAGACATATAGCTGTCTCCCTCTCATCAGGCATTATAAGGAAAAAAATCATGGTCAGCTGTCTATCAGGTACCAGGATCTGCCAAATCACCCACACACTCAGGTAATTTGACCACAAATACCAATATCACTCCATCATAGTCCATGTAGGTGTAAATGACCTGAGACACATCTCCCTGGATTATATGAAGAGAGGGGTCTACTTTACTTACGAACGGCCACATCACCGACTTTGACTTCCTTGAGATGAAAGGATCGACAAACCGAACAACTGACATCCAGAACACCAACTTTTAACTTGAGGTAAGTAACCCCTTGGCCATCCTGTTGAACTTTGCCCCTTACCCCCGATCTCATAGTTGGTATATTTAGTTAGGGGTATGGGGGGAGCCCCCTGCATGGGTGGGTTTAATTTTGTTCTGTATATTTTTTTTGTGGGGGGTGGCCAAGCGGTTACTAACCTTGAGTGGAAAGTCGGTGTTCCGAATGTCGGTCTTCTGTTTTTTTTGGTCCTTTCGTCTTGGCAAAGTGAAAGTCTGTGATGTGGCCATTCAGGTAAGTAAAGTGGACCTGAAGAGAGACATTATGGAGCTCTATGATTGTGTCCCAGGCTGGTATGTGCCTAGCACTGAGCATCATTCTATCTTTACCAACAGTGGTGCCACAATATGAACAAAAGATGATTAACTTTAACAATTGGCTTACTAACTACTGTCATTATAAGGGGGTCCAAAATTTGTCATAGTATAGTATTTGTCAGCATGGGAGGACATGGTAACAAACCATGTTGCTTTGCCAAGGATGATTTTCACCTCTCCAGTGTACACTTTTGAATATTGGCTAAAATATTGCCATCCCCATAGAGCCTTTTTAGGCAGTGCCAAAATCGCAAACTTTCTAACATTGCAAAACCAACCCAAGGGAATCTGAAGGTGTTATTGCTCAGTATCAGTAGCCTAATCAAGAAACTACACTCCTTCTTGCCTTTCCTTCCCTGGAGAATGTGGACATCTGTGCAGTTGCTGAGACATAGTTTAAAGTCACAGAGCCTGCCCTGGCAGTGCAGGACTTCAGTGCCCTCCACTCAGTTAGGCCAGCTACTACACAGGCAACAGGTGGAGGGATGTCCATCTATATCAACAGTAAATTTACCTGAAGTCTAGTGCAATGTTCTTGAGCTTCACCATGTCCAGATTTCCATAGGCAAAGTCTATAACTCATACTTGGACTTACAGGAGGCTCTCACCATTCAACCCAATAGCATATTCATGGGAGATTACAACTACCCCACTATAAACTGTAATACTTACATGACTCCAAACTTACAGGCCCAGAGATTCCTGGACTTCTTTCTCACTTGTATGTACTATCTGGTCGTCCTCATGACCCAGAGATCCTGTCCACTTGTATAGACTGATCCAAGCTGTTTGTGTTTACAGATAGTCTATACACCCACTTGGGGTACAAACATAACTTAACCTGATACTCACAAACATGGAAAAATGCTACACCCCTCACTTGTGTAGTTTTCTCGTTGGTAAGGTCAAACCACAAAGCTGTTTCCTTTGTAATAAAAAAAAAAATCACTTCTGTGACCCCAGCTAACCCCATAACGATTAGGAACTATTCTAAGGCAAACATCCTGCTACTAAGTGACAACCTGTCAAAATTTCATGCCCTCTCCAACCTTGAGAATGCAGCTGCCTATGCAGAACTGTTCACAGAAATCCTGTACAGTCATGTCAATAAATGCATAGAGACAGCTGTGTGTATCAGAAAGAAGCCTCAAAATAACTCAAACCCTTTAATGGAGTCTAAACAGGTGATTCAACAAAAGAAAAAAGTCATTGCCAAGATTAGGCAGTGCTATGCTCAACATTATAAAAAGACTCTAAAGAAACACCTAAGAGGGCAAATTAAATCTACTAAGGCCAAATCTGAGGTAAAGATGGCCTTTCAGTCAGAGGGCAGCCATAAGGTTTTCTTTAGCTGTGTCTGAAACCTCGAAGGCAACACACAGCAGTGGGCAGAACTTATTGTAAATGGAGCTATCTTCACGGAACTGGAATATATATAACAAATCTGATGGCCAATGCATTCAGCTCCAATTTTAGTCCCCTCTCTTCCCAGCTAAACCCCCCCCCTCCCATGCAGAAATACCATCAAACAAAACCTTCCCAACAACTATCACTAAGGAGCAGGTCCTAGATGCACACTCTGATGGACGGTGATTAATATCCTAGAGTGCATCCTAAATATCCTGAAACATGACCTATTGTGACTTTTTGGAGTTACTTTTTAACTATAGCCTCATGACCTTTGTACTGTGCTGATAGAGAACTACAATTGTCATCTCTCCACACATGTAAGAGTCCTCAAAAGACCGTGGGAATTGGAGACCCACAAGTCTGATAATTCTTTCCATGGCTTTGCTTAAATGAAAATGATTATTGAAGATACAGACAACTTTCAAACACTGGATCAAACCCAGTTTTGTTTCATCAAGGGCAGGTCATGCATATTTTTCCTGGTTGATTTGTTTGAGAAGATCACCAAGATAATGAATGAGGGCAAAACTGTGCATACTGCCAACCTTAACCTGGCGAAGGCATTTGATACAGTACCTACTCAGACATTTTGAGCAAACTCATGGATGAAGGCATAAAACCCTGATGTTACCTGCTGGATATCCAGTTGACTGTCTGATAGGACCCAGGAAGTTAGGATAGGGGAGACCACTTCCACAAAGAAGCCGGTCAGTCGCAAAGTCCCACAGGGCTTTATGCTGGCTCGGCTCCTTTTTGTCATCCACTTCTCGAAAGTCAAGGCCAATGTAAAAGGCCTCAGACTGACATTATCGACATAAACAAATGTGACACTCTGTTGCTCGGATGAAATTATTTCATCAATAGTGCATTGAAAACAGGCTACACCATTGGTTGAGCCAAATGGTATATGACGGAACTAATACAGTCTGCCTCAAGCCTCAAAGGCGATGTATTGTTTCTCATCATCTCTTATTGGTAGTTGGTGGTAAGCGCTTTTTAGATCCAAAGTGCTGTATACCTCATAAAGTGCCACTTTTTGAATCATCTCATCTATTCTTGGAAGAGGATAGGCATTAAGATGTATAAAATGATTTATTGTTTGACTATAAACAATGACCAAATGCTTTTTGTGCCTTCTGTTTGCAGTGATAAGAATCTGGGCTCTCCAGGGTGAGTTAGAGGGTTCAATTATGCCTTCGGGTATCAAGTCGTTTGATCTCAGCTTGTATAAAGATATCGTCTGAAGGACTGTGATGCCTAGATTTCATTGCTATAGGCTTGCAGTCTAGTGATTAAATGCTGGAAGAGTCATGGAGCTTCTATTTGAGCAGCGATTAATCTTCTGAGAGCGAACTGGGATTTGGTTCCTCTGAAAGCAATTTCTTTCCTTGAGTGCAGCTTGAAAAAGTCATGACCCAGTAGAATATTGGCACATATATTATATATTATATATATTATGTATTTTGTGTGTGTGTGTGTGTGTGTGTGTGTGTGTGTGTGTATATATATATATATATATATATATCATTTTAATCGGAGTTGTTGGCTACTGAGACTTGTCTGCATATATCAGCTGGACACAAGCTGATTTAGGTATACTTTTCTCTGCACTTATTTAAGATTTGATTCAGTAAATATTGTGTGTCTCTGGCTATCTGCAGTTAGCTGCCTGAAGTGTGAAAAAGTGTAGCCATCTGGGCTCATTGAAAGTTGTTAGACTGCTTTGAAATTCCTGTGTTAATGTTAGACTGGGGGGTTTTGCTTGCATTAAAAATATGTGTTGGTTACATTTCTAGTGATCATTTTAATCGGAGTTGCTGGCTACTGAGACTTGTTTGCATATATCAACTGGACACAAACTGATTTAAGTATACTTTTCTCTGCACTTATTTAATATTAGAAATTTGTAGACAATTGTTTCACTTGAGTACTGTACTCCCCGTCTAGCTGCAGTTAGGCTTCCACCCCCCTCTTTGCTCTTGTTGTTGTATTAATCTTGGTGGCTTTGGAATTGCCCGCCCCTGCTGTAAATCTGTTTTTGCACACTCCTGGACCCATCTCATTTGCTCACTCAACTGAGTACAGTAAGATCATATTTTGATTTCAGATGCTCCTACCAGTCCCATCTCCTCTGCTGTGTACAGAGAGAGCACTTGGGAAGGACATTCCCCTATAGTATCTTAATCTCCTCCCTCTACAAAAAAAAAATTCCACTTCATCTGCTTTACTGTATTTGTGTTTCTTCCTACTTTATTACCTTATTTTGCTTTTGCCTCTTCTTAAAAGTACTCAGTTGAATTTATTCTGCTGCCGTTATTACTGCTCGTTAGTAGCCTGATTAAATTGTAACTGTTATTCTAAGGCCTTTGGTTTAAGCACTTGGGCTTCAAACAGTTGTTTTACATTAGGAAGGTTTGTGGTCTGCACTGTTGTGGCAGGACAGGTAGCGTACATCCTTCTAAGTTGGGAACTGCTGATTGAAGGCTCAGTGTCTGTTATTCTAAAAGTGTATTAGTTCTGGGTTAAGCACTTGGGCTTCAGGCCAGTTAATTTACATTAAGAAGGTTTGTGGTCTGCACTCTTGTGGGAGGAGAGGCTAGATTTTGCCCTTTTGAGCTGGGAATTTGTGGTTAAAGGCTTATTGCACATACTTTCTTGAACTGTTTCTTTATGAAATTGGTACTCCTTGTTTGCTGTAGCATAGACTAGATTCAGGCCTGTTGGATCTAGCTTTGTTTGTATAACTTGTGCACTGATCCATGCCGTCTTTTTTGGAGAAGGTTTCTCTGTACTCTAGTGGCAGGAGCCTGCAGTTAGAACTTGTCTGATTGAAGACTGCTGGAACAGGGCTCGGTTTTGAGCTTTTTAACTGGTTAATTGGGTAAAGTGTTGTTTTTATTGAATCTGCTCTAGTTTCTGGGAGAAAAAAAAAAAAAAATATATATATATATATATATATATATATATATATATATGTATATATATATACACACTTGTTTCCCACCTTTCTAAACTAGTATAGTCCAGTTTTCAGGTCACTGCTGAATCCAGGGCTGTGTTACAGGTTTCTGTGTTGCCCATACCTTACTTGGATAGAAGGAAGTTTCATTGTTCACCTGTGAGAGAGGGGAGCTTTGAGCAGCCTATCTGTCCCTGGAGGAGTGGTTTCAGCCCAGAAGTTAGTAGTTTATTGACCATTTTGGGCTAATTTCTATCTCTTTCACTTCCCTGCTATAAAAACCGCATTTGCGCAGTTTTTGCGCTTGTATTCCGCTCAGCAAGTGCCTTCCAGGTGTTCTGCAAAGTCTACAGCAGAAGAGAGACAAAAGAGAGACTTTGGAGTGGTTAAGTATCATTTTTCTGCTTTTCTTGCTGTCTTAACTAATTCTGCTTAAAACGCCAGTGTTTTTAGCGTTTCTGTGATTTGAAAAGTTTGTTATTGCTACATATTGTACTTATTTGCTGCCTGCACTTGAATTAAGTCATTTTTGTGTTTAAATAATCTAATTGTTGTAGGCTACACACTAAAGTGCGATAGCCTTTTCTGTGCATTTAAAGTGTTGTTTTGATTGTATCTGCTCTATTTTCTGTAAAAAAAAAAAAAAAAAATGAACAAAAAATCTATATACTTGTTTCCCACCTTTCTTAACTAGTATAGTCCAGTTTTCAGGTTATTGCTGAATCCAGGGCTGTGTTGCAAGTTTCTGTGTTGCCCATACCTTACTTGGATAGAAGGAAGTTTCTCTGTTCACCTGTGAGAGAAGGGAGCTTTGGGCAGCCTATCTGTCCCTGGAGGAGTGGTTTCAGCCCAGAAATTAGCAGTTTATTGGCCATTTTGGGCTAATTTGATTGTATCTGCTCTATTTTCTGAAAAAAAACAAAAAAGCAAAAAAATATACGTGCATTTCTGAACTAGTATAGTCCAGTTTTCAGGTTATTGCTGAATCCAGGGGTGTGTTACAAGTTTCTGTGTTGCCCTTACCTTACTTGGATAGAAGGAAGTTTCTCTGTTCACCTGTGAGAGAGGTGAGCTTTGAGCAGCCTATCTGTCCCTGGAGGAGTGGTTTCAGCCCAGAAGTTAGTAGTTTATTGGTCATTTGGGCTAATTTATATCTCTTTCACTTCCCTGCTATAAAAACTACATTTGCGCGGTTTTGCACACCAGGCAGTGCTGGTTAGCTATAGTTAAACTATTCTCGGCCTCACAAAGTCTACTCTTCAATTTTTCCTTTGGAACTAGACAAACCTTCAACTTTAGCACTCAAACCATTCATTTCACAGTCAGGTACTTGCTTAAAAACTCATAGCAAGCACTAATTAACCCTAGCACTAGACCCCCCCCCTCCCCTATACTGTTCAGAAGGACAAGGCTCTCTAATCGTCCCCACCAGCCAATCAGAAAAACAGCTTACTCTACCTATTCAGGCATGTCCAAAGGGCAGTTTCTGGTGTACTCTCCAGTCCAACTGGTGAATCTGGGCATTATGAAGCAATGTTACAACTGCCTCATGTACACAGACAACCCTCTCCTCCTACCACCAAACACTAATATATGCCAGAGATGCAATTATACAGCCAAACTAGGGGCAACGCTCTCTCAACCCATGACTGGAACTGACAGTCAAGAGGAGAAGGGTAATACTTGCAACACACCACCAGTCTCACATAGACCTAATTAACCAACACCAGCAAATAACACTCATGAATACATGAAAACATACTCGGAGGCTCTAAATAAAATCTGAAAAAGCAACAGAGACCTCCAAAGCAGACATCAAAGCACCCTCCACACCCTATCACCAACCATGAAACACATACTTCACATAATCAGTGTGCCACGCAATCACAGCCCTTAAGGCAAAATAACATACCCAACACACTAGTAATAGGCGACTCTATAGTCAGGCACACTGATGTCCCACTAACAAGGCTGGACAAGGAGAAGGTTACAGTTGGCTGCCTGTCAGGCGCCAGGATCTGCCACATAACACAAGCACTCAGGTCACTCCAGAACAGGTACAAATATGACTCTGTCATTGTCCATGTTGGTGTGAATGACCTCAGACGTACCTCCCTGGACTACATGAAAAGAGACATGAAAGAGCTCCCTGATCATGTAGCCCAGGCCGGTATGACCCTGACCCTGAGTAGCATCCTGCTCTCACCAAGAATGATGCCACAGTATAAAGAAAAAATGATCAATTTCAACAATTGGCTAAGTTTCTGGTGTCATTCAAAGGGGATCCAGTATCTGTCCGCCTGGGATGACATGCTCAACAAGCCACGTTGCTTAGCAAGAGATTGCTTGCACCTGTCACCCTTAGGCTTTCAAATACTGGCCAAGGCTCTTGCCACCCCCATAGTGCCTTTTTTAGGCAAGGCTCAAAAGACAAACCCACCACCATAAATAGCACAAGTAACCAAAAACTGAGGGTAATGCTACTCAGTGCCAGAAGTCTAAACCTCAAAATGCACGCACTCGAGGCACTCCTCAGTATGGAGAACATTGACATCTGTGCAGTAACAGAAACCTGGTTTAAGGGTCCTGAGAGCACCCCAGCACTACTAGGCTATAACTCATACCATTACCTTTCGGCCACAGAGCCAGGACTGAAACACAAAAGGCGGGGGGGGGGGGGTGTATCCATATTTGTCAAGGATACCCACACCTCCAGGTTAGTGGTGCAGCACAATGCATCAGAGATCATCCATGTGCAACTAATAACGGGCAAAACTGCAATCCAAATTGTAGCTTGCTACAGATCACCCACCATAACCCAGGACCCCCATTCCGCATTTCTGGAGACACTGTGAAATATGAAGGTCCTACCAAACACCCTAATACTGGGTGATTTCAATTACCCAAACATAAACTGGGAGAACTACTCAAATACTAACTTCCTTGCCCACCGCTTCCTAGAATGTGTAAATTCTAATGCCCTGGATCAACTGGTCAACACCCCCACCAGAGGGAACAACATATTGGACCTGGACATCACCAACATGGGCGACCGGTGTTCCACATCAAAGGTCAACCCCTCGCTGGTTAGATCAGACCATAGACTAATCACTCTGGATATCCACATTCTGCCCCCACCCCCTATCAAGGAAACCACCGTGAAAAACTTTTCAAAAGCAAATTTCGCGTTACTTAAGACCGAGGTGGAAAAGTTCACAGCCCCCATGCTAAAGGACAATGCTGTCCAAGCTTCTGAAATCTTTACAAAGGCACTCCATGAGCATCTGCAGGGGTGCATGGACCGTGCTATCCCAAGTAAAACCAAGACTCACTCTTCCAAGAAAAGGAAACCAGTCTGGTGGACCCCTGCCATAAACAAGCTATACAACAGAAGGAGGAAACTAGCACAGAAAAGAGTAAAATCCCAAGAAGGAAAGACATCCCTGATCAGTATCAGCAAGAAAGTACAATCCCTCATTAAATCATCCAAGGCTAGTTTCGAAAGAAAAATTGCCAATGACTCCAAAGATAACCACAAAGTGTTCTTTAGCTATGTCAAGAACCTAAGTGGAAATTCTCAGATCTGTTCTGAGTTAGTGCAGAATGACACAAAATACACTTAAACGACTGATATTGCCAACATTCTGGCAGACAGGTTTGGTGCAAACTTCACCCCCCTCTCACCCCCTAAAGGGCCCATAACCATATCAGAAGAATGCAGGGCCCCATCAATCACCGACACACAGGTTAAAACAGCCCTATCCAAAGCCAAAAACACAGCTTCAGTGGGACCGGACAGTGTCCCAGGCTGTGTCTTACAAGAGCTCCAAAATGAACTAACTCCTCACTTGAACACACTGTTTAAACTCAGCCTCTCTACAGGCTGCGTACCCACAGAGTGGCACACAGCAACAGTTATCCCACTTCACAAAGGTGGAGCCATAACAGACCCCGGGAACTATCGCTCTATAAGCCTGACTAGCCTGGTCTGCAAGGCTATGGAGCACATCATCATGGAACTCATTAACAGAGACATTGGGAACCTCCAAAC